>NW_026652283.1:26198080-26455452 GCF_009828535.3 Hylobates moloch | reverse complement strand
GCCCAGTTAATTTTTGTATTTTTTTTTTTTTTTTTTTTTTTTTTTTTGTAGAGACGGGGTTTCACCATGTTGCCCAGGCTGGTCTCAAGCAATCCACCCACCTCGGCCTCCCAAAGTGCTAGAATTACAGGCATGAGCCACTGTGCTTCACCTACGGTTATTCTTACAACTCCACATGAAGTGCTCACAAGACTGGAAGCAATTATGCCCAGATGTTAACTGTGGTTAATTCCGGATGGTGGGAATATGAGGTCGTGTTATTTTCTCCTTGAACTTTTCTACAGTTTGGACATTTCTACAAATACATAATTTTAAATGCTTGCTAAATGAATGAATAAATGAACCCAGGTAGGAATGGAAATAGGTCTAGCTCCTGATTTCAAAATTGCTCTTATTCCTGAAGATAATAATTGCAAGCATCTGTTTTATGTGGGATGTGTGTATGTGTGTGTGTTTACTTTCTACTTTTTTTTTAGGATAGTTGAAGAATGAAAAACAAGAGGCAGTGTATTGGGAACAGCAGATAGTGGGGTAAAAGAGATTGAAAATTTGTGGAGAGAGGAGATGAAAGCCAGATAAGAACCACTTAGCTTTAATAAGTGGCTTCCTTTGAGAAACATGGAAGGTTCCAGATGGGCAACAGAAGAGCTTGGCTGGTCATGTTCACATGTAAAAAGGTTTCCACCATGTAAGACAACATTTGCCAGAAGGTAAACACCACCAGCGTAGGGATCCTATTTGTTCACTGCTCAATCATCTGTGTCTAGAGTAGTGTCTGGTACATGAAACATGTTTCAATCAATAATTTTTAGATGATGAGTGAATCCATTGTCTTTGAATCTAAAGAGAAGAGGAGGCCAGGCACAGTGGCTCATGCCTGTAATCCCAGCACTTTGGGAAGCCGAGACAGGCGGATCACCTGAGGTCATAAGTTCCAGACCAGTCTGGCCAACACAAAGAAATCCCATCTCTACTAAAAATACAAAAATTAGCCAGGTGTGGCGGTGCACGCCTGTAGTCCCAGCTACTCAGGAGGCTGAGGCAGGAAAATCGCTTGAACCTGAGAGGTGGAGGTTGCCGTGAGCCGAGATCACACCACTGCACTCCAGCCTGGGTGACAGAGCAAGAGTCTGCCTCAAAATAAAATAAAATAAATAGAAGAGGAAACGGCTTTCAAGTAACAAATTATAAGATTTAGATAAGAGATAGATAGAAAATATTTCTGACTGCGAAGAATTTGAAACATGTTTAAGGCTATCAATGCCGGTGGTGGGGATTTCTAACCCCTAGAACTTTATAAGAAAAGAGATCATCAAAAATATGTATTATGGTAGTAGTAATAATGTTAAAAAGTCCTATACACAAGCCAAAGAGGTTCCTATATTCCCTTATTGGCTCTTATTTTGGTTTAAAAGACATGCTAAGGCTGTCTTGACCATTTCCCAAAAACCAAGGCAACTAACGAGTGGTTCATTGCAAACTGTTTCTCCCCTCAACCCACAGCTGACAAATGGCTCCAGGTTAAACCGTTATTGTAATGAACTTGACATAATTATTTAAGCTCTACACAAACTATATAGGACCACGTGAGGCTTCATGATCTCTTTAGTCAGTAGAACGTGGTCAGTTATGAGTAAAGGTAAAACCATACAAAAGCTAAGCAGTCAAAAATGATTGAGAGATTGAAAATAAATGCACCTGGTCACATGGCTTCCCAGACCATGGGATACATAAGGACACTCTGTAGTGACCCTCTGGTGTATTTCTTCTTACTTGAAAGGTCTTGCCTGAGCAGTTCAAGCTCGAGGGGCTGTTGACAATGGGCATGAGGCCTGCTGTTATGTCTTCAGTAAGTCCCCAGGTCCTCACTTTGAAGTGATGACTCACAAAGAATATTTTGTCAGGCCGACTGGGTCATAAAAATGTTAAATGTGGTTTTAAGCAGTAAAGGTTTTTATTATCATGCTCACTTCCTGTCATGAAGCCTTGCATTAAATTGTACTTTAAAAGGGATTAATGACCTGCCTGCTATGTTTCACAAGAAATTTATTATTATAAGTATTCTAGAAGCATTGATAGTAACACTAGGGTTCATTTTTTTAAAAATTGGAGTGCTCAAAAAATGTTCACTGAACTGAATTTGCAGCATATTAAACAAAAAAGCATGATAGTGTATTGGGGTGAAAATTCAAGAATTTGTTTTAATCCAGAAGTTATCAGACTTTATCCATCATCGTGGAATTGTTGACGCTATCATCAGAATGGGACACATTCCTTGCTTAGATCTCTCATACCTCAGCAGGGCAAGGTACCTTGTTTCAGCTGGTTGTAGCCCCAAATGATTATCCCTCTCCTTCTAGGACACTCAGCTGACAAGATTGACTGAACCCCCTTTCAGTGTCATTGTCTTTTAAAAATTTAACAAGAAAAAACATCACTTCCTATCTTGGTTGTAATTCTGTAAGACTTACAATTTGCCAACTGTATTATCTCGCCAGCCACCAAGCCACTTTTCTGGTTTGCTGAATTTGGTTTACCACTTTCAGGCCACGTTATCCTAAGCAATTTCTGGCTTCTTAGAAGCAGGGCTTAGGGGCCCACTTTCAGATCCACAAACTGAAGTTGTTTTAGTGCCTGCCTCATTTAATCTTTCTTTAGTTTCAATACTTGTCTCTCATATTCTCTAGCTTGTTCAGCTTCCTGTTCTGCAAAATGAGGCTGATACTATAGATTGCTTAAGCTAACGAAGATAAATACTGTTTCACATAATTTGCTAAATGCCAAGTATTTTGAAAACAGCTAAAATAGTCTGCATATCTTGTAATTCTCAGGCCCTAACTTTGGCAGCATTTCAAAGGTGACATTTCTATTTGTATTGCAACTAGAAAGGACTAAACATGTACATTTGATTGGCAGGGTTTAGAAAAAGATCTGGTACAGATATGTTCCTCATCAAATTCATCTTGCATTATTATACCTCTGCAGAAAAGCTATGTAAAAGGCCTTCCAGAAGAGGGCAATGTTTCTGAGGTTAATTTGGCTAATAAATTTTCCAAACACCAAATATTCACACTAACTCCACATTATTTATTCAAAAGCCCTCTCATGCTGAAGTCTGAGAACTGATGACTTTAGGAAAACATTGGATTTGTACCGATTCCTCTTATAAATATTACTGTAATTTTCCTTTTCTTGAGAAATCTGAAACTATTCTATCTGATGTTTGACATAAGTCTTCTTTGGGGCCTAAAGTTTCTGGGAAATGTCTTTGTGCCATGCCAGAGTCTTGGTTTAATTGTGCTGACAGTTCACAAACTTTTAAGACTGCCTTGCGTCTTGAGACAGAAATATTGATGTTATTTTAGATGGGTGCTTGGCTACAAAGATTACCATTTGATCTGCAAAGAGAAGGACTTAGAAATCACACTTGAGGCCGGGTGCGGTGGCTCACGCCTGTAATCCTAGCACTTTGGGAAGCTGAGGTGAATGGATTGTTAGAGCTCAGGAGTTCAAGACCAGCCTGGGCAACATGAAGAAACCCTTTCTCTACTAAAAATACAAAAATTAGCTGGGCGTGGTGGTGTATGCCTGTAGTCCCAGCTACTCAGGAGGCTGAGGCACGAGAATTGCTTGAACCCCAGAGGCAGAGATTGCAGTGAGCCAAGACTGTGCCACTGCACCGCAGCCTGGGCAACAGAGTGAGACTCTGTCTCAAAAGAAAAAAAAAAAGAAAGCAAAAAGAAAAGAAAAGAAAAGAAAACATACTTGATTGTTCTTCCCTTTCTCAAATGCTAAGTCAAGCTGATCCTGAAGCTATAGTTCATAAATTACTATGGTGACTACCCTGCAGTGTGAGAGACAGGACCCTGAGTCCTCACAGGAACCTGGAGTGAAGAACTAAACCTTTTCCCCACTGAAAACAGCACGGTTATCTCAGGCACTCTTCCTAGAAAGATGCTGTTCAAACTTGAGTTTTAAAATATAAAAGCACTTTCTTCCTAGAAAGACTTCGTAATTCTGCTCCAAAGAATCCTAGCCCAAAATATCCTATGGAAACCATTTCAAGAGAGTCCTACTTAAGAGAATTCAGATGAGTTTATGGTGGCAAGTGCACCATGCTTCTCCAAGTGTGTGCAGCCTGTACCAGCCAGGCACTTTATAATAAAAGGTGACTTGCCAATAGCACTGGCACGTCCCAAGGATAATTTTGCCTGAAAGATCTCAAAAAAGCAAACTTAGCTTCCATTAACCTCTCCAACCCTATAAAATTATCACCTGCGTGGACATCTATTTATTTGTTTGTTTTGTTTTGACTGCCAACATCACTTCCCCTGTATTTTGGCTAAGAATGCTTAAGCAATGGACATGTGACCCTAGTTTGGACAATCAGATTTTCTCTTCTTGCAATTTGACTCTTCAGTGAAGTGACAAAAGAACAGGAATTGTTGGGTGCAATCCTTTTAAAACAGCCCAGTGAAGAAACAGCTGGTTAGTTCCTGCTACTGAGATCCTTAGAGTTGTAGTTCTCCTGGCCTCTGCCCCTTCTGAGACCTGGACACTCAGCTTGTCCTTGGATTTTGTGAGCTTAAGTTAATCAGTGTTGGTTTCCTTTATTTGCTACCAAAGATCCCTAACCAAAGCATCTCCTGAATATAAAGGAATTCTGCAAATCCCTATGGGCCAAAGGCCACGTGGATTGTCACACCATTTACTGCTAGCCAGAAAACAAAAACAGAACCTTTAAAAGTCTATAAAAGGCATCCAGCTCCATGTTGGAAGAGCAAAGACATTTCCAATCCCTTCTGAAAAGTCATCTGAAAACAAGGAAAATAGGAAACAGAAACAGGACTCTATGTTTTTGATGAAACTAAAATCACCTATAATCCTGAATCAGAATGCTAAAAGTAAACCAGAGAACTGTGGATTGCTTAACTGATAGAGGAAAGTCAAAACCAGTGCTGAAATGGTGGGATGCAGGGAGTAGGGGCAAGCTATGGTTTGAGAAGCAAATCCAGGAAAACTCAGAATTCAAGGTACCTGTTAGGAATGAGGCCAAGGCACTGAAAAGAAAAGGCCTGTCTGAAAGTCTACATAAGGAAAGTCTATCTCAGACCCTAGGCCCACCACCATGCTACACTGTCAGGAACTCTCTGTCTTCAACCCCACCACAAGATACAAGGGTTTTCTCTCTAGCAACATTTCCCCAGAGAAACTACAGTCATGAAGCACAGGGAAGGGCGGGGGTGAGGTTCTGCAGAGTAAACAGATAATGCCTTCCGATGTTTCCCTGCCCTGAAGGTGGAGGTGAGGGGAAGGGAAGTAAGAAAATGTCCAGGACTTTGTGCAGGCAAATGTATTCATAAGCTTTGTAAGAAGCTGTTGAAAAGTATAGGAAGACTTCATCATATAATCCTAGAAAAACAGATGAAGAATTGAAGTCACTATAATAACATTACCTCCAGGAAGAAGAAAAAGTTGTATAACAGGAAAAATAATCCCTCCTTGGCTTAGTGGGAAAAAATTAACATAGTCATAACGATGGAAATACTGAATACTGTAGTTGAGCAGAAACTGAGGACTGGATAGGAGGAAGTCAATATATAATGTATAAAACTGATAAACCAAAGATCAAAATACAGGGTTAATGTGGCCGGGGTGATGGCTCATGCCTATAATCCCAGCACTTTGGGAGGCCGAGGTGGGTGGACCACCTGAGGTGAGGAGTTCAAGACTAGCCTGGCCAACATGGTGAAACCCTGTCTCAACTAAAAATACAAAAATTAGCCGGGTGTCCTGGTGGGCCCCTGTAATCCCAGCTACTTGGGAGGCTGAGGCAGGAGAATTGCTTGAACCTGGATGGCGGAGGTTGCAGTGAGCTGAGATTACACGATTGCACTCCAGCCTGGGCAACAAGAATGAAACTCTGTCTCAAAAAAAAAAAAGAAAGAAAAAGAAGAGAAAGAAATACAGGGCTAATGCCAAAAGACACATATCAAAGAGTTCAAAATTGTTGCTTCTGGGGATGGGGACAGAAGTAAAAATGGAAGACAAGCAATCACTGTTTTCTGTAATAAACCATGTAAAATTGTCTAACTTTTTTAGCTACTTGTAAATAATACTTTGATAAAAATTTAGGCCCACACAGAGGTTCATGCCTGTAATCTCAGCACTTTGGAAGGCCAAGGTGGGTGGATTGCTTAAGGCCAGAAGTTTGAGACCAACCTAGGCAAAAAAGCAAGACTCTATCTACAAAAAAATGAAAAACATTACACGCATAATGGCACATGCCTATAGTCCCAACTACTCAGGAGGCTGAGGTGGGAGGATCGGTTGAGCCCAAGAGTTGGAGGCTGCAGTGAGCATTGATTGAACCATTCATTGCTCTCCAGCCTGGGTGACAGAATGAGAACCTGTCCCTGTCTCTAAAAAAAAATTTTAAATCTAAATTAACTTTTTCAATTCACCAGAATTATCTTGACGAATTTTTATGCAACAGCAACTGTAGATTGTTAGAATCATAGCTGCATCCCAGGGCTCTTGGTTTCCTTATCTGTAACATTGTGATGATAAAGATTCTTTGAACAAATTGTACTGAAAGATTGATTCATTTTTAAATGTTTTAAATTTACAGTATTTGTGTAGTGGGTTATATATGAAATAATTTTCAAATTCAAGCCCTTTTAAACATTAAAATTATCATATTTCTAAGATAAGCAGAAACCTGATTGACTGTATTACGAGGACCAAATGGCTATACTATATCTGTATTTATTTTATGTAATACTAGGGTTTGTTTTTTGGTTTTTGTTTGTCTGCTTGTTTTTTGAGACAGAGTCTTACTCTGTTGCCCAGGCTGGAATGCAGTAGCATGATCATGGCTCACGGCAGCCTCGACTTCCTAGGCCCAAGCAAACCTCCAACCTCAGCCTCCTGAGTAGCTGGGACCACAGGCATGTGCCACCACACCCAGCTAATTTTTGTATTTTTTATAGAGACAGGGTTTTGCCGTCTTTCCCAGGCTGGTCTTGAACTCCTAGGCTCAAGCAATCCTCCCGCCTCAGCCTCCCAAAGTGCTAGGATTACGGGTGTGGCCACCATGCCTAGCCAACACTAGAGTTTTAAATGTAAATTATTTCATTAAAAGTGTCAGTGAAACTAAGAATGTCTACATTAAAATACAACACTGATAAACTAATTTCCAGTAAAATTTATATAAATGTAAACATTACACATTGTCATTCCAAAATTAAGCACTAGCAAATCATATTCATAAAAATAAATTTATGTTTAAAAACAGTCACTAACATGAAAATGAAAACATATAATGAACAGTAAAAAGTTAATAAGGAATTAACATTAATTTTTTCAAGTGCTGTCTTTTCTTTAAAAAAACAAAGCAAAGTGTGTCATCTTTAAATCATACATAAATTTTCATACAAATAATCCAGCCACTGGAAAAAAATTTTATGACTATGATAGTCTGGGGACTAGTGGAGAGATAATTATGATCCAACTGTAAACACTTTCCTTTGGTTCTTACATCTTCAAATAATACCATCTCTTATTTAATAATTTTAAGATCTTTTTGAACATCTTTTTTTTGCAAAAGCTGTATCTTTTACTGAGAGCAACCTGTAATTTTTGTTTCAAAGAATGCATCTATAGTTTATTTCATCTTTGTTTTATCATGCTTAAAGTTCAATATTCATGTCCATATTCCACTAGATTTAAAACACTTTGTCTAGACTTGTAGACTGTTCATCAGATTGTCTTTTCTTTTGATTTTTTAAATGAGTCATTGTTCTTCATCTTAAGGCACACAGGCATACCTCAACAATATCGCAGGTTTGGTTCCAAACCATCACAATAAAGCGAGTCATACAAATTTTTTGGTTTCCCAGTGTGTATAAAAGTTATGTTTACACCATACTGTAGTGGGTTATACATGAAATAATTTTCAAATTCAAGTGTGATAAGTGTGCAATAGCATTATATCTAAAAAAAGTACCTATCTTAAAAATAATTTATTACTAAAAATGCTATCATCTGAGCCTTCAGCAAGTCATAATAAGTTTTACTCATAAGATTGAAGCAATTGAATTACATCTCCAGGTTCCACTGCTAATTCTAGTTCTCTTGCTATTTCCACCACGTCTCTAATTACTTCCTCCTCTGAAGTCTTGAACCCCTCAAAGTTATCCATGAGGGTTGGAATCGCCTTCTGCAAAACTCCTGTTGATATTTTGACCTCCTCCCAAGAATTATAAATGTTCTTAATAGCATCTAGCATGGTAAGTCCTTTCCAGAAGGTTTTCCATCTACTTTTCCAGATTCTTCAGAGGAATCACTATCTATGGCAGCTATAACCTTACAAAACGTATTTCTTAAATAATAAGACTTGAAAGTCAAAGTTGCTTCTTGATTGATAAGTTACAGAATGGATGTTGTGTTTGCAGACACAAAGACAACACTAACTCATTGTATATCTCCTTGTACATCATCAGAACTCTTGGATGATCAGATGCATGGTCAATGAGCTGCAATATTTTGAAAGAAATCTTTTTTGCTGAGTAGTAGGTCTCAACAGTGGGCTTAAAATATTCAGTAAACGATGCTGTAAATAGATGTGCTGTCATTCAGGCTTTGCTTGTCTATTTATAGAGTACAGGCAGAGTAGATTTAGCAACATTCTTAAGGCCCCTAAGATTTTTGAAATGGTGAATGAGCATTGCCTTCAATTTAAAGTCACCCAGTTGCATTTGCCCCTAACAAGAAAGTCAGCCTGTCCTTTGAGCCTCTGAAGCCAAGTATTGGTCTCTCCTCTGTGGCTATGCAAGTCTTAAATGGAGTCATCTTCTAATACAAGGATGTTTCATGTACATTGAAAATCTGTTTTGTTTGGTGTAGCCACCTTCATCAATGATCTCAGCTAGATCTTCTGGATAAGTTGCTGCAGCTTCTACATCAGCACTTGCTGCTTCACTTTGCACTTTTATGTTGTGGAGAGAGCTTCTTTCCTTAAAACTGATAAACTAACCTCTGCTAGCTCTGAAGTTTTCTTCTGCATCTTTCTCACCTCTCTCAGACTTCACAGAATTGAAGAAAGTTGGGGCCTTGTTCTAGATTAGCCTTTGGCTTAAGGGAATGTTGAGACCAGTTTGATCTTCTATCCAGACCACTAAAACTTTTCTCCATACCAGCAATAAGGTTGTTTTGCTTTCTTATCATTCATGTGTTCACTGAAGTAGAACTTTGAATTTCCATCAAGAGCTTTTCCCCTGCAGTCACAACTTGGCTGACCATTTGGCACAAAAGGCCTAGCTTTTGGCCTGTCTTGGCTTCAGCATGCCTTCCTCACTAAGCTTCATCATGTCTAGCTTTTGATTTAAAATGAGAGACATACGACTCTTTCCTTCCCTTGAACACTTAGAGGCCTTGTAGGGTTATTAATTGTCCTAATTTCAATATCATTGTAACTCAAGGAATAGGGAGGCCCGCGGAGAGGGAGAGAGAGGAAGGAACACCCAGTCCAGTGGAGCAGTCAGAGAATATAACATTTGTGAATTAAGTTTGCCATCTTTATGGACATGGTTGACAACTCCCCAAAACATTTATAATAGTAACATCAAAGATCACTGATCACAGATCACCATAACAGATAAAATAATAATGAAAAATCTGAAATATTGCAAGAGTTACCAATATGTGACACAGAGACACAAAGTGAACACATGCTGTTGGAAAATGGTGCCAACAGACTTGCCCAACTCATGGTTGCCACAAATGTTCAATTTGCAAAAAAAAAGAAACCACAATATCTGTGAAACAAAGTGAAGCACAATAAAACGAGGTATGCCTGTAACTGAGTGGGACTTCATCTTTTTATTTTTATTTCTTTTTCTTTTTTTGAGACAATGTCTTGCTTTGCCACCCAGGCTGGAGTGCAATGGCGCAAACTTGGCTCACTGCAACATCCACCTCCTAGGTTCAAGCGATTCTCCCGCCTCAGCCTCCTGAGTAGCTGGGATTACAGATGCCTGCCACCATGCCTGGCTAAATTTTTATTTTTAGTAGAGATGGGGTTTCACTATGTTGGTCAGGCTGGTCTCAAATTCCTGACCTCAGGAGATCCACCCGCCTCGGCCTCCCAAAGTGATGGGAATAGAGGCGTGAGCCACTGTGCCCGCCCAGGACTTCATCTTTTTACAATAAAAAATAACAATACCATATCATCAAGTAATATGTGATTATTTGACACTTAAAAATAGTACGGTATAGCAGATTACTGGAATAGTGAAAATTGATAACGCAATCCCTAGTAGAAAGAAAATTCGAAAGAGTTCTGTATACTGGCTTTCAGTACATTTAAATACATACATATATTTGAACAATTCATCTTTATCCCTAATACAATAACTTTTCAAAAGCTAATTTATAAATGTCAGTTTGTACAGATACAAACTGTATAATATCCAATATAATCAGATATTCTCAGAATATACAGATTAAATATACAGAAATAAATGTATGGTTATTGCCTGATCATAATTACTTAGGGAAGGCAATAATTCACAATTTATGTAACCACAGTGGCAGTGTAGAGAGGTGGTTTTGCCAGTGATTACTTAATACTAAGTTGCCAACACATTACTAAAAACCTTCATTTATGAGAGTCTAAGAGATCTCCTTTCTGGAAATTATCAAGTATGCATTGAGGCTACACAACAAAAAGAAATTAGCTTTTAAAAGCAATGATGCAGGCTGGTTGCGGTGACTCATGCCTGTAATCCCAACACTTTGGGAGGCCCAAGAGGGCGGATCACCTGAGGTCAGGAGTTCGAGACCAGCCTGACTAACATGGTGAAACCCCGTCTCTACTAAAGATACAAAAATTAGCAGGGCATAGTGGCAGGTGCCTGTAATCCCAGCTACTCAGGAGGCTGAGGCAGGAGAATCACTTGAACCCAGGAGGCAGAGATTGCAGTGAGACAAGATCACGCCATTGCACTCGTGCCTTGGCGACAAGAGTGAAACTTTGTCTCAAAAGAAAAAAAAAAAGAAAAAAAGCAATGATGCAAAGAAGAAGACAACAGACACTGGGGTCTATTGAGGGTGAAGAGCAGGAGGAGGGAGAGGAGCAGAAAAGATAACTATGGGCTTAATAGCTAGGTGATAAAATTATCTATACAACAAGCCCCTGTGACACGTTTACCCATGTAACAAATTTTCACACGTACCCCTGAGCCTAAAAGTTTAAAAGAAAAAGCAGTGATGGTTTCTAGTCTCTCCTCTTAGTCTCTCTAACCTCTCTGCTTTTCAATTTCTAATGGGTTAAATAGTGGGAACTGTCAATCTATTGTCTACCTTTATGTCACACCGAAAAATAGAATATGTGACACTATCTGGGGGGACAATTCCTCAGTTGATTGTAGGGGTCACTATAAAGTCTGCCCTTCAAAGCACCTATGTCAATTAAATGTTACAGGAATCCAGGTTCACCATTAGGCATTTGCTTTTGGAGTTAAGCATTGCCCTCTGTCCTTAATACTCTTTACACCTATGGACTCCCTGGGAAGGAAGGCATATTCCAGTCATTGTTATCTTATTGCGGACTTGGTTTCAGAGGACGGCAGGACAGGAAGCATGAGAACACCGGGGAGGAGCTCAGCCCTGCATGCAGTGGGAGAGAAAGAGTGCAGAAAGGTGGGGTGACGAGATCAGAGAGCATCCCTCCCAGCTTTCAGATATTTCCCTGAGCCCAGCTTTATCTCCTTCTTAGTTCAATGCTTCTCTCTACATTAAACCTCAACCCCATGTATACCAGGTTAATCTCCACTCTATTTCTATTTCGAAGGTCAACTGCCCACTCCTTACTTTGAACCAACACAACCATGAAGTTAATGAGGCTACTTCACTAATCACAACAGGAAAGAGAAGCCAAACTAGAACACTGTGAATGAATGTGCAGAGCAGTGAATTAATGGTTTGGCACTACACGTTTCAAGTCTGGGAGGTTAAAAATGCTTCTCATGGATGTGCCCAAAGCTTCCAGGCTGTGTCACTGCTTTCTGTTTTACACATTTGGGCTTTGGCATCCAACGGCAGTGGACTTCTTGAGGAGGTAAGGAAAGTTGGAAATACTCCATTTTAGCTCTCTCCAGATTAAATATCCAGGACGGCCTAATGACTGATGCCACAACACAGACAGCACTTCTGTATACCAGCCTTAAAGATAAAAATGAGCCTCAAGAACTGGTCCTGATTTCCATACGTCAAGAAGGGTGACCCCAAAATCATAAATATAATTTTTGAAAAGGTAATTTTTGCACAACAGACAAATCCATGGGGTAAAACATTTCCAACTATGGCATATTCTACGCAGCACTATGCATAAATCTCCCTAAGGATCCTCGTTCTGTTGTTCATGATACACACATACAGTCATAGAACTTGAGTTTGAAATGCTCAAACAGAACTCAGCAAGGTAAGTATGGTCTTGGCATATTTCATTCCCTTTCATTGTCTGATTCCAATTCTAGCAATAATCAGCAGAGCATTTTCCTAGGACTTTCCTAAGGAACTCGATGAAGAGAGATGGGAGGGAGACCATGGCAAGGTGAAGTATCAGGGAAGGCTTTAACCCAAGAGGTTGGTCAGAAAGTACTGAGAGCTACTACAGACCCCTCTCGCTACCCCAGTGAAATGGCGTAATCTTACCTAAAGCCAGATCAAATTCAGAGTCAAAAAATTATTTTTATGTCAATTCTCTGGGAGAAAAAATTTAAGAAATCCAAACAGAAATGCTAGGTAAGTGTTTAGCTATTCAGTGGGTCGTCCGGCTCCTTCACCTTATGCCAAGAGAGATTCTATAGACACCAAGAGGGCTGGCAGGGGAAAGACACTGAACAGACCCAGGCTACCTTTCAGAGTGAAGAAATCAAAGCGACAGGAAGGTGGCCTGACCTTCCATATATCAAATGTGGGGCATATACCCTAAGCTAAATTAGGATAGGAGCTTCTTGTCACCAGACCTAGCAACATACATGACTCACACAGTTAAGCCACACTTCATGATGGCAACCCAGTTGGCACCCTGCTGCCGTTCTGATTATCTCTCATCCTTTTTTTTTTTTTAAATCTTTAAAAAGAATTTTTTTTTTACTTTAAGAATAATCAAATCAAAATGAAAACTGGGTGGTCGTGAGACATTTAAACCCCCTGCTCCTAGGTCTCCACTGGTGTCATTTTGACAGCTTTCAAGGCTGCGCCCCAAATGTTGCATTTCATCAACATCACTCCTTCCAGACCCAAGCTCTGAATTTACACACCAGGTAGAAGTGTTTCTTCGCCTGGGGATTCTCAGGATGCCAGGCCCGGCCAAATGGGAACAGCTTTCCTTCTAGACCACAGTCTTGTGGCCCACCTTGGAGGCTGAAATAAAGCTACTGTACTCAGCCTCCCAACCTCACCCAATGCCCACTAATAACATCTGCTTTATAGCCATCATTCCTTCAACCTGCTCGCTCCTTGGCTCTCTCACCCTCTCCAAGAGGATGTGCTCTACTATGCGGCAGGTCTGGTGGAAAGTTGACAGTCTCCAAGCCAAGAGCGAAAGCAGCCAGTGCTGGATAAACGACTTGAAGTGCTTTCTCCAGGGACCCCTTCCAGGTACAGGAGCCCTTCTTAACCAGATTTGGCCTGTGCTGGCAGACAGCCTTGTTCAGGAGCACATTAAAAATCAAAATACAGACACCGTTTGGAAAGCATAGAAAGCTTGACTCTAACATCTTATGTATTAAAACATTGTTACATAAAAATGACCACAAAGCTCCAAATTCATACTTTCCTACCTTGTGAGACCCGTTGCCACCAAGAATAAACCTGTGAAAGTGTGAGGCCAACTGTGGAGCCTCAAGAGGCCTAGGGATAAGGCTGGAGCCACATTCCAAGCCTTGGGGGTAAGATCAATGCCCTGGCCCTTGAGAGCAGCCCAGCCTGTAGCGAAGTGGGTGAGCGGGTGCTGTCATCTCACCACATGAGTCTGGGGGCAAACAGCAGCCTGAGCCAGGGTGGAGCCGATAGTCTCTTCTGAGGCCCCCTTTCATGTACCCCATAAAGCCCCAGACAGATTGGCACAGCTCACAGTTTTTAATGAAGCGTGGGCTCCTGGCTGGAGCCAAAGGGGCATTACAGACTCAGAATGAGGCTCTTTCATACCCTCTGAGATGGTGATATAGAAGAGCCAAACTTCTGGAACAACATTCTGCTGAGGAACTCAATGCTTGTCAATGCTTGTCATGGAACGCGTTTCATTTTTTTCTCATCAGATCTTAGTGACATCCAAGATGGATAATTTTCATCTTTGTTTTGATGCAGATCTGAAGCAGGGCCTTGAATAATTCAGGTAACCAGCCAGCGCTAGAGCTAGAATGCGAATCTCTTATGCACTATGTGAGGACGTTTATAGGAAGCTTATCAGAGGCCAGGCACTGCTAAACTTTACGTGCATTGCCTCATTCGATCATGACAACAGCCCTTGAGAAATCTGCCTTTTCACTTTTATACACATGAGGAACCCTGAGTACAGAGAATTTAAGGCCATAAGTTTGCCCCATTCTCTCCCTCCTCAGTAAACATAATGCCTTTTACATCCATCCAAATGTCAATGAATAAGATGTGCTATGTGTGCCTGAACACTTGGAAGATGAAGTATTTTGGAGTCGGTTGGAACTTGTTTAAACCCTGACTCTGACACTTCCTAGCTGTGTGATCCTGAGAAATCTCAATTTTTTTATTTATAAAACGGGGGCCTCTAAAGACTCAGGACCTCTGCACTGGACAATACAAAACAATAGAATACGACATAAATGGTGTCATCTAGAATTGTGTTGATTGAATGTTCCTGCCAAGACTTCAGCAATTCCAAACTGTGAATAGATTCCATTTGCCTTTACCTCTCCTGAGACAGTATGGTAGGTATCCTGAAAAGAAGAGGCCCTTTGAGTCCAGCATTCTCAGATTTGAGTCATCATTCTTCCACATAGTGTCTGTGTGACCCTGAGTCACAAGCCCTCTGCACCTCCATTTCCCTATCTGGAATTGGTAATAAATTGGTAATAAACATGTTCATCTGAAGGAATTGTAAAGATTTTGGTTCTTGTAAGTGGCATACCATAACAAAAAACCTAAAATGTGGGAATAGCTTTAGAACTGAGCACTGAGCAGAAACTAGACAAGCTGTAAGGATTTTAAAAGTATTAGTGAAATATTAAACGCATTTGAACGCACTTCTTATATAATTCCGGACTCCGGCTGTTGGAGAGGATTTAAAGGAAATTGAGGAAAATCTTATTGGAAACTGGAAGAAGGGGGATCCTGATTATTAAGTGGAAGAAAAGTTTAGCAACACTGTCACCTGCAGTTATGTGGAGAGCAGAAAGTGTACCCAGCAAACTGGGTGATCTGGCTGAGGACAATTCCAGCCAGAGTGGTCAAGTGCCGCCTGGTTTCTTCTTACTGCTTGTAAGAGATAAGGTTGATATATAAGGCCTGGCGCAGTGGCTCGTGCCTGTAATCCCAGCATTTTGGTAGGCTGAGGAAGGCAGATCACTTGAGGTCAGGAGTTAGAGACCAGCTTGGCCAACATGATGAAACCCCATCTCTACTAAAAATATAAAAATTAGCCAGGCATGGTGGCAGGTGCCTGTAATCTCAGCTACTCGGGATGCTGAGGCAGGAGAATCACTTGACCCCAGGAGGCAGAGGTTGCAGTGAGCTGAGATTGTGCCACTGCACTCCAGCCTGGGCAACAGAGCGAGACTCCGTCTCAAAACAAACAAACAAACAAAAAGACTGAGATATCAAAGACTGTTAAACTGAACAAGCCTGAAAACCATTAAAACCACTAAATACAATGGCTTTGAAAATTCTCAGCCCTTTCACATGACAAATGCTGATAAATTTTAGAAAGAGCTTGCAAGCAAAAATCAAACCGGGACACTGCAAGGAAGACATTATGCTTCACACCAAAGACCCACTAAAGATTTAACGGATTTGAGTCACAGATTTATTCATTTAAACAATAGAACTTTTAAGAAGTGGAGGACATTGTCCCTCCAAAGAAATTTATAGTTTTTAAATTAAAAAGAAAAAAGGCTTCTCTTGAAGAGATCTATGCCTTTTTATCTACTGGGGTAAACCTTAGTAGGATTCTTAGAAGACTTATGAAATTTTTAAAAGAATGATATCGCCGGGCGCGGAGGCTCATGCTTGTAATCCCAGCACTTTAGGAGGCCGAGGCGGGCGGATCACGAGGTCAGGAGATCGAGACCACGGTGAAACCCCGTCTCTACTAAAAATACAAAAAATTAGCCGGGCGTGGTGGCGGGCACCTGTAGTTCCAGCTACTCGGAGAGGCTGAGGCAGGAGAATGGCGTGAACCCGGGAGGCGGAGCTTGCAGTGAGCCGAGACTGCGCCACTGCACTCCAGCCTGGGTGACAGAGCAAAACTCCGTCTCAAAAAAAAAAAAAGAATGATATCAGGCCAGGTGTGATTGCTCATGCCTACAATTCCAGCACTTTGGGAGGCTGAGGTAGGTGGATCACTTGAGCCCAGGAGTTCGAGACCAGCCTGGGCAACATGGCAAAACCCCATCTCTACCAAAAATACAAAAAAGAAAAAAAAAAAAAAAACTAGCCAGGCATGGTGGCATGTGTCTGTAGTCCCAACTACTCGAGAGGCTGAGGTGTGACTACCACTTAAAGCCAGAGGTCAAGGCTGCAGTAAGCCATGATCACACCAGTGCACTCCAGCCTGGATGACATAGCAAGACTCTGGCTCGAGAAAAAAAAAAGGCCGGCCACGGTGGCTTACACCTGTAATCCCAGCACTTTGGGAAGCTGAGGCGGGCAGATCACGAGGTCAAGAGATCGAGACCATCCTGGCCAACATGATGAAACCCCATCTCTACTAAAAATACAAAGATTAGTTGGGCATGGTGGCATGCGCCTATAGTCCCAGCTACTCAGGAGGCTGAGGCAGGAGAATCACTTGAACCCGGGAGGCAGAGGTTGCAGTGAGCTGAGATCGTGCCATTGCACTCCAGCCTGGCGACAGAGCAAGACTCAGTCTCAAAAAAAAAAAAAAAAAAGATATTGATATCAGCAGAAACACCCCCAGCTTTGAGAGGCACAGAGAAAAGGACAAAATGAAAAGAGGCTGCTGAACCCCAAAATGTATATAGATAAGAAACAGGTTGAGAAAACTACTCAGCCACAAACACATGATGTTTTCATGAAAAAAGGATGACTCAGAGAGAACCAAGAGTCCAGAAGGCAGAGCCAGGAGTGAATAGAATAACTGCTACTCAGCAGTGTGACTGAGACCCAATCAAGGAGCTTCTGAGTTTGCCCAGATGGATTTCAGACCTGCTAGTGATCGTTGTGTGCCTCCCACTCTGCCCATCTTTGGGCAGGAATATCAATAGTGGTTATCCAATGTCTAGCTAAGCCTGTATGTTGAGTGTGGGAGACAAATAACTTGTCTTTGCAGCCCACAGGTGTATGGATAGAAAGAAATGGTACTCAAGGAACTGTCCATACAGAATTACACCTGACAAGCCTCATCTGCACCCAGGCCTGAATATATGACAATAATCTAGACCTCGAGTTTATGCTCTAATGGGATGAGACTTTTGGGGAACTTATGAGGAGTTAAGAGTATTTTGCCTATGGAAGGGATGTAAATCATAAGAACCCAAAAGATGCACTGTGATCACCAACCTCCAAGGTGGCACCTATGATTTATACCCTCAGATAGTCTTCTTCTACCTTGTACCAGAATTGGTCTATGTGACCAATAGAATACAGTGGAAGTCGTGTTCTATCACTGTGGCTTCTGTTTTGTCCTCACTCTTGGGTCACTCATTCTGGAGGAAGCCAACTGCCATGTCATGAGCAGCTCTATGAAGAGGCCCACAGGGTGGAAAACTGAAGCCCCCAGCCAACAGCCACGTGAATGAGCTCAGGGGTGGACTCTCCAACCCAGCCAAGTTTTCAGACGACTGCAGCCCCAGCCAACACCTTGACTGAACCCACACAAGCGACAGAGCCAATATCACCCAGTGAAGTTGTTCCTGGATTCCTGACCCTCAGAAAGTATATGAATAATAAATATCGGTTTATTAAACTGATAAGTTTTGGGTTAATTTGTTACATAGAAATAGATAACAAATACAGATAACTAATACGGAAAAATGTTAAAGTGTGGCATTAACATGGTTAAAAACAACAAATGTCTATGTGGTTAAAAGTACATATATTTATTATCTTTAGATGAATTTTAGTAACAGACCTGGAGTATGATAATTAAGACTTGTTTGCCGCATGTCACTCTATGTATGACACACAGAATATGTTTTCAAGAGTCAAGGTGTCATCCCTGGAGAAAGGAACACAAACCTATAACCTATTAGTGGTCAGAGAGGTAAATCTTTTGCTTTTCACAGCATGCCAACAATGTCTTTTGAGTGATCTCCTATTGATATATGTTTGGTGCCAGAACAGCTCTGTAACTGGGGGAAATGCTAGAGTTTATTGTTTTGCACGCTCCCAAGTGGGAGTAAGGCGGGGAGTGGATTTTAATCCACTTCAAAGAGCCTAAAAAGGCATAGGATTCAGTGAAAACTGAGATGGGCCTTCGAGTGACCATAGTTCAACTCCTGGATACCCAACTTAGGAAAGAGTTTTCAAGCCCAGTACAACAGCCAGGGTGGAGACCGGGACAGCAGACACAGAGGGCTGGAAGAACCTAAAAAGAGTGAATTCTGTGAACCAAAGTTTCCACGATATTGAGGATAACTGAGGCATCTCCCTCGCCTCTGACTGTGACAAAACAAGCTGGAACTGACTGGAACTAAATAAAGCGACAGGAAAGGGAGGACGTTCTTGTCAGCAATACTCCGTTTCAGCGGGTTGTTTTGACTACAGAGTGAGTAGCACTCATCATACCGAGAATTGACAAGAACTAATCTTCATGGTCAAAATACATCTCCTTGGCTTCTTGTATTTCAGAAATCGTCCTCTCCTGCCTCATTCTGACCACATTAGAACCTGGGGTCGTTGGACCACATTTTTTTTTGACCCTACCCAAGGAGCAGTTTAGATGTCTTTTTCATTACTCTCTTTTTCTTTTCAATGTGACTTTAGTGCCAGTGCAGGGAGCCAGATGGAAACTAAAGCCCTCTGTTTATAACTGAACAGGTACACCACAAACAGCAGTGCAAATGTTCCACCCCACTGCCTCCCACACACCCAGACTGCCCCAAGCCCCACCTGGAAGGACCAGCTTCTAGCAGGGGGATGATGGTTCCATTTCTATGCTTATTGAACCTGGTAATATTTGCTTAAGAACATTTGAATAGAGGCCCCTCAGAAAACTCACATTTCCATATTTACTGGGGGATTTTTGTTTATTACAAATGAGTTTAAGAAACCATTCTGTATACTTGCTAAGTGAAAAGAAGCAGGCTACTAAAGAACATGCCAGTAATCTTAATTTAATAAGCTTTTTTTTAGCATTGACTATACCTCAGGACCTGTGCCGGGCACATAAGGTCAGTATAGATGAGGCTATGTGAGGAGTATTATAATCCTCATCTTTCAGTTGAGAGAAGGAGGAGCAAAGAGGTAAAATAACCAGCCTAATAGAAGATGATTACTTCTGGGGAGTAGGGGAGGGGTGCAGCGGGCAGCAGCTTGTACCTTTTTATACTGTTGTTAGAATATATCATAAGCACATATTATTTTGATGCATTTGACAAGATGTGACAAGGAAATAATTGCATCTTTTTAAGAAAATTATTTGCTTAAAGTCACAGAGCTAGTAAGTGACCCAGTCAAACTCCAGAACCTGGTTTATGCGGCTCCCCAGTGTAGGAGCTTCCTCACTGTGCTATGACCTTATTGTTGGAAAATGGATTTTATAACCATTGGCCAACACGTGCATAGCAGTTACCTCTGTGAGGCAGTCTAAGGGAAACTATGGTAGCAGAGTGACTACATAAGCTATCATTCAAACTGGGACACTCTTGAGAGAGAAAGGGGGCACTACTTGGACTGAGACTGTCCTAGGAGCACTAGGACATATAGCCTGATTGTGAGTGACTGTTTTCATTATGCCATGTACAGACAGTCCCCAACTTAGGATGGTTCGACTTACGATTTTTCATCTTTACAATGGTATGAAAGCCATGCACATTCAGTAGAAATCCCATTTCTGGTGTTGTATTTTGATCTTTTCCGAGTTTAGTGATATGTGGTACCACACTCTCTCACGATGCTGGGCAGGCGCAGTGAGCCGCAGCTCCCAGTCAGCCACACGACCACGAAGGTCAAAAACTGAGTCTCTGCAGGGCACTGTGTTGCCAGCATTTTTTGGATACCGTGTTTTGTGTTTTCACATCCTGTCTTGTCCACAAAATGGCCATCTATGTCTCCTGCTTCTGGTACAGAATTTAATAAATTACATGAGATATTCAACACTTTATTATAAAATAGGCTTTGTGTTAGATGATTTTGCCCAACTGTAGGCTAATGTAAGTGTTCTGAGCATATTTAAGGCAGGCCAGGCTAAGCTATGATGCTCAGTAGGTGAGGTGTGGTAAATGTATTTTTGATTTATAATGTTTTCAACTTATGATGGGCTTATTGGGACATAACCTCGTTGTAGCTTGAAGAGCATCTGTATATCAAATGTTCTGCCTTAATCATCTTTCATTTAATAAGTAGAGGGACAGTATTGTGTACCTTTAAAAAAAAAAAAAGAAGAAACCAGTAATTCTAACTCTTGTGAGTCTGTATTCTTTTCATTCAAATCATAAAGCTAAATTCACATAAATCAAATTATTTACCACCATACTCATATAGTGCTAACAGCCATAAATGTGGCAATCACTGTGATTGAAATGCTAATGTTTCATAAGAGTGCGTGGAAACCACTCTGTCAGTTACCCCTCACCAGGAGCAGGGGAGCAACCCTCAGTTCATGGCTTTCGCAGTACAGGTGGCAAACCCAGAGGTTATGTAACCCTCCCCAGAGGTTACCCTGCAAGTTAGTCAGCTTCCACTCCACCTATTGCCGACTTCCGCTGTTCCACCAAGCTGAAAGACAGTTTCCAGTTCTCTGCGGCTATTCATAACTTTCTCCAAAAAAATGAAAGCCAGCTTCAGAAGAACATATGTGTTACCTTGGCCACATCGTGTACCAATACACAAACACCATTTACATCCAGGCAAGACTATCAGTAAATAATGTAACCCGACTCAAAACAGAACATGAACGTTTCTCAGTAGGGGCAGCCTCGTCTGGACCAGTTCAGATGACTAAGGAACCTCAGGAAG
Source organism: Hylobates moloch (assembly GCF_009828535.3). Classification (NCBI taxonomy): domain Eukaryota; kingdom Metazoa; phylum Chordata; class Mammalia; order Primates; family Hylobatidae; genus Hylobates; species Hylobates moloch. Next base: position 26,434,053 of record NW_026652283.1, on the reverse strand, counting down.
TGGAACCATGAATCAGAAAGAGACCTCCTTTCCTCTGACTCAATGCTGAGCTCATGAGCCCAGGTGGTGGTGGAGGATCCTGTGTTCCTGGAGGTGCTGAACGCCTCACAAATATACAGAAACTAAGGAAAAACTTATGACTTTTGCCTCTACTCCGTAAATCAGGCTCTGTGATCACACAGTATTAATTACTTTTCATATATTATTTAATCTCATGATAGTATGTGTTCCAAGTTATCGCCCCATTTTAAAGGTAAAGAAACTGAGGCTCAGAGGGCTTCCCAAAGCCCCACAACCAAGTTTGTGCATTGCCAGTGCTTTTCCATTATATTACACTGCCTCCCAAGGGGAAGCAATAAGTAAGAATTTAAACAGTGTAGAACATTCTCTGAGCCTCCTCCTAGTCATCACTTTTACTATGGTCTTTGTCACTTCAATTTAGATAAGCTCTTATCAGTAGTAACAGACCTTTTAAATACTTATTTCATTACTTCCATTCTATTCACAAACTTGAGAAAGCATTTACTACATAATTTTGAATATAGTTATAGTAATTAGAGTATTAGCTATTTTTCGCCCACATACAGACAGGTCTAACACGTATTAATGAATTAGGAAGAGAGTGAAGAGTGTGCTTTTTCAGGAGTGCATTAACTCCAGCCTCAAAAGCAGTGCATGAGCAGCCCATGTGTCTCTGGGTGCACTGAACCCCCCCCCAAAGGAATGAGAGCCGCAGATGACCACACGTGGCCCCTGTGGTTAGGTAGGCTGGAATCTGGCGGACTCCTCAAACGCGGTTTGGAGCCTCTCAACTTAGACGCAATGCTTGCAATCTGGATTTTTACCACTAGGTGGATGGTAGTGCTTTGTATAGTAACAGTTTTGCTGAATAGTAGTAAGCTTTCCCCAGCAACTGATAAACATTTACATTTATAAAGTAAGTTCTACCAGCTTTAATTAAAGACTATAAACTCCACTGAAAAACAAGACTTTACAACTCAAATGGGATGAGAGAACAATAAAATCGTGGTATAAAAATTTAGTTTGTAATACACAATCTCAATTATACTGTTTTGTAAAAATAACCTTTCTTTATAAAAAATTAGAATTAACAAATCTGATTTTGGATGAAGAGTGCTTTTTCATATTGCTATAATTCACTGCCTTTCTCCCTAAAATTCAGTTACTGCTGATTATTGCTAAACCTAATGCTGGTTTTACTTTATCTATTTTTAAAAGGGAAATTTAACTTTTTTTTTCCTGTGTTCCTTTTGTTTTGTTTTGTTTTTCCCGTGGTCAGGAGAGTCTCAGGCTGCAAATGTGACTGAGGCAAGAAGCAATGACAGCCTCTCATGCTGCAGCTATTCCATAACCTGTGCACTTCTGGAAAGATGGTATTGACAGTCCCTCCTCCAGTTGATATGGCTATTGTGTGGTAAAAGACATGGGTAGCTCTTGATTTGTTCCACTTCCTGGTGACTATCTCCACGACTGTCCTTTTTCCAATCATGAACAATTTCTTTCTCCAAGGAACACCTTTCTATTCTAATTCCTCGACCTTTGAATCCTAGAAGCAGCATAAAACTATAATAATAAATATAACTAACACATTGTACTTAAACCCATCACAGCACTAGGCATTTTGTATATATTCACTCATTTTAAGCAACAGCACACCAAATATTTAAGATTATCTATAAAACATCCTAAATAGCTTCATACCTCTTTTTTTTTTTTTTTTTTTTGAGACAGAGTCTCGCTCTGTCACCCAGGTTGGAGTGCAGTGGCACGATCTCGGCTCACCACAACCTCCATCTCCCATGTTCAAGCAATTCTCCTGCCTCAGCCTCCCAAGTAGCTGATTACAGGTACGCGCCATCACACCCAGCTAATTTTTGTATTTTTATTAGAGATGGGGTTTCACCATGTTGGCCAGGCTGGTCTCAAACTCCTGACCTCAAGTGATCTGCCCACTGACAGCAGCAGCACCGTCATCTCGGACAAACACCACCACTTTAAGTTCCAGCTCCCTTTCTAGCCTCATGCATTTCAAGGAAATCACTTCTCTTCTAACTATAAGCAGCCAGAAACAGCAGACAGTAAAACACAGATAAGACAGCTCAGGCACAAAGGGAGGTGGGGGGAAAGTTACTTGGGTAACTACCAATCTTCACCCTCCTACAATGGGCCCCAGTAAAACAGTGGGCCTTAATAAGCACACTCCTTTCCCTTCAGGTGCGCTAAAATAGGGAAGCTAAAAGCAGACTCCGGGGTATGCCTGCAGCTGCAAAAAGCCATATGGGAACAGACACACAACTCTCCCTCCCAGATAAGCACAACAGACACAGACGCAGTCCAAGCCTCTGATAAACTCTCCCACCCTAAATCCTTAACAACTCTTAGTATATAAGAGAGTGTGGCTCTGACCTAACTCGGCCAGAAGTCCCTCTCAGATTTGTTTCCTAAAATAAACCTGTCCTTGTGAACTGGCAAGCCACCCTTCACGTTTCTCTCCTCTTTCTTTAATTCTTACACCCGCCTCGGCCTCCCAAAGTGCTGGGATTACAGGCGTGAGCCACAGTGCCTGGCCATACCTCCTTTTTTGCAAAACATCTATAGAAGAATGCCATTTTAAGCAGAGATAGTTCATATGTTCACACATATATATTAATATGAATAAATACATCATCACATATACACACTTCTCACCTCTTCCTGGTATATTGGTATATTATTTTCCCGGGTGGTTTGCGGCTCTCTGAACGGTAATCTTCCCTCTTAATGCTGCCTGTCATTCCTCCACTATACCTTGCTACTCAAGAGCATGGCTCTGTGATCAGCAGTAACTGCATTAACTAGGAGCTTGTTAGAAAAGAGGAACCACGGGCTCTCTCCCGACCGACTGAATGAAAATCTGCAGGTGACAAGATGCCCAGGTGAACTGCATTCACGTTACCATCTGAGATGTGCTGCCCTTTCCAATACATCTGATTGGGAAGATGATCACATCATTAAGGAGTTAGGCATTAGGAGCAACTGTAGTGGCAAGGCCAGAAAAAGTTGATAAGTAACACCGGAGTGCAAACTGAGCATTCCAAAAAGGGCCACTAATTAAATGTTTGTAGTACACAAAAGAATTATACTTCTCCACGGAGAGTAGTAAGTAATCAAGGTAGGGCCATTCTTTTTTGATCTTGGGGGTAAATATCCTTGCCCTGATGCGAAGAAAAACCTATCACTATATCAGAAAAGAAGAAGTATTTTCCTTAAATATTTGATCCTATGGACAAAATACTGCACGTTAGCAATCCACCTCTTTTCGAACATGCCTACTCAAAGTTAGTCAATTGTCTCCCCTTTTCAGGTTAATTAATAACTGTAAGAAACATGGCTGTGCTTTGGTCAAGGATAGGCTGAGGTAAACATCCTGAGTGACTCAGCGAGTTTAGAGCACAGGCGTATAACTCCACTTGTTATCACAGCCATGTAGCCATAAGATGGGAAGGCCATTCCTTGGCCCTAAGCCACTATTGTCTGTAAAAGGTATAATTGCCCTGTTGACACTGTGCAGGCATGCTGGCACCAGAGAAAGAGAGAGTGTCAAAGCTGTTCGTCTTTGGAGATGGACAGAGGAGAGCCAGGACACAGCTTGGCTCACTTGTGCCCAGAGAGAGTTAAGCTGCTGACCCTGAAGGCAAGGGAGAGCCAGCTGCACAGCTGTAGGAGCCGGACTAAGCAGCCGAGACAGGCAGACAGTGTGAGAAAGCTGTTGATGACAGCTGCTGCTGAATAAAACCATCTTTCACCTGCCTATGGCCCCCGAATGTTCTTCCTGCTCATCCACTCACTCCCTCCAGACTGCAGCGTGGGCTGGTACCTGACCCTGAACATAATTGGTGTAGTTGGGAACGTGACAATAACTAAATGAAGCAGGACATATTCATAAATGGTCACGTATCCAGAATAGCTTGTGTTTCTGTGAAGGTCTTCCCCTCACACCCGATGCTTTCTTCTACAACTGTAAAAATGCTTCCTCAAAGTCAGCATTGTGCTTTAATATTTGAGATAGTTAATTAAAATTGAGGAGTCCTGAAATGCCTTCTTTAGATGCCAAGAAGCAATGAGTGTTTTTAGCAACTGTTGAATTATGTGTTTGTGAAATTTAGACTCAGAGGAGGTGATTTGCAAGAGGTTACAGCTGCTGCCACCCTGGCTGCTGTTGCCCTGTCTCCCGAGTTGCTGCCAAGTTGGGGCTGGTAGTTTTGAACTTTAGGAGCGGGAGAGAATTCACTGGCAATAAGAGGGTGAGAGAGGAGTGAAGTGCATGGGAATTGTGTGGCCTCTCCTCTACACTATGGATAGTAATTTGGGGTTCTTGAATACCTATTCCAGATCATGCCTTCCTGGAATCCCTGTTTGATGCTCCGTCTTAACATTTAAAAGCAAATGTAAGAAAGTTAATCATGGCCAAGCATGGTGGCTCATACCTATAATCCCAGCACTTCGGAAGGCTGAGATGGGAGGATCACTTAAGGCCAGGAGTTCGAAACCAGCCTGAGCAACATAGCAAGACATCCCCACCAACCCCCATCTCTACAAAAAATTTAAAAATTAGCCAAGCATAGTAGTACACACCTATAGTCCCACCCACTCAAGAGGATGAGGTAGGAAGATCTCTTGAGCCTGGAAGTTCTAGGCTGCAGTGAGCTGTGATTGTACCACTACATTCCAGCCTGGGTGACAGAGCAAGACAAAAGGAAGGGAGGGAAGAAGAAGGAGGGGAGGGGAGAGGAGAAAAGGGGAGGGGAGGGGAGGAGAGAGGAGGGGAGGGGAGGGTAGGCAGCTGATTTCAAGTCTATACTCCAGGTCTGACTGGTCTGAGCATCAAACACAGGCTTCAATTTCTTTTTTTGGACAAGCCACATGCATATCCTGTCACACCCCCAAATTCATGTAGCAAATCACATACATCATCTTTTCCCCAAAACCTAGTCTCCTGATGTTTCCACTGAGTGACATCTTCATCCTGCAAGTCACTCAGAGTTAAAATCTCAGATAAAAAATTTCAGAACCATCTTTAAGAACTTTTCAACCCCAGATTCATCCCAACCAATCATCAGGGCCTATCAGTTTCATCCAAATGTCTCTCTCTGAAATCTTTCTCAGTGGTTTACTGGTCAAACGGTTTCCCATAAAACTAATTTCTTTAAAGCTTTCATTTGCAGTGTTTGCCAATTTCCGTGGTGTAAATATTCCCACTATGGCCAATTTCAAGCTACCAAAAGTTTAACATCCGGCTCATAAAATATTTAAAAATTTAACCATATGTTCGTGAGAGCCAGGGCTCCTTTCTAATTCTACTGCTGCCTCCTTACTTGGGTCACTTTTTATTTCCTGAACTATTTAAGAAGCTGCCCACTTCTGGCCCCATTACATCTATGAATAAAATACTTTGACTTATTTGTTGTTTATCAAACAAATGCCAAGAACCCTCATCTAGTGTGCAAAGCCTCACACAGTAGGGTCTAGTTTGCCTTTCATCTCATCTCCACTACACTCCCCACCCACCGCCACCTCCTCCACACTCACATAGATACACACACAACTCTTACGCCCCAGCCCCAGAGAGACACTTGGCATTCTCTCAGCAATTCACAGTGCAGTTCAGTCCAAAAGACTTTTAACAAATGCCTACTAATATAGTTTGGATATTTGCCCTACCCAAACCTCATGTTGAAATCTAATCCCCAAAATTGGAGGTGGGGCCTGGTGGGAGGTGATTGGATCATGGAGGTAGATTTCTCGGATAATTTAGCACCACTCCTCTGATGCTGTCCTTGCAATAGTAAGTTCTCACCAGATCTGGTTGTTTAAAAGTGCATGGCACCTCCCCCACCTTTATGTTCCTGCTTTTGCCACGTGATGTGCCAGCTCCCACTTCACCTTCCACCACAATTGGAAACTTCCAGAGGCCTCCCCAGAAGCAGATGCTGCTATGCTTCCTGTACAGCCTGCAGGAACACAAGCCAATAAAACCTCTTTTCTTAACCAAGTATGGTGGCTCACACCTGTAATCCTAGCAATCTGGGAGGCCAAGGGAAGCAGATTGCTTGAGCTCAGGAGTTCAAGACCAGCCTGGGAAACATGGCAAAACCTCATCTCTACAAAAAATATTTACAAAATAATTAGCCGGGCATGGTGGCTCACACCTGTGGTCCCAGCTACTCAGGAGGCTGAGGTAGGAGGATCACTTGAGCACAGGCAGAGGTTGCTGTGAGCCAAGATCATGCCACTGCACTCCAACATGGGCAACAGCCCTGTCTCCAAAAAGAAGAAAAAAACAACCACCTCTTTATTTATAAATTACCTGACCTCAGGTATTTCTTTATAGCAATGCAACAACAGCCTAATATACCTACCATGTGCCAAATATTGTGCTAGGCTAAATAAGACATGGTCCCTGCCCTTCAGGAACATAGAATCCCATGTACTTTCATTCTCTGTGATTATGTTTACACTATTACTTCAGTCAGAAACTCCCATCTCTGTCTTTATTCATTCAAAAAGCATTTACTGAGTGCCTACAAGGTGCCAGACTTTGTGCTAGGTTCTGGAAAGACAAAAATGCAAAAGACACAGTGTCTACCTGTGCCTACTAAGTCAGACAGTAGTGGGTGATGTGCCGGTGTAGGGAGGGAACTCCAGCTCTCTTGTCCTGTTGGCATCAAGGAAGACTTTGCTGAGAAAATAGTGCTGTGGTTGAAGATGAGTACAGAATTTGCTGCTGAAGGAAGACAAAGGCCAGATCATAAAGGGCTCTGTAAATGTCATGTTTCCTAGTTGATACTCCTTATTACAGAATCTACCTTGATTAAACAAGGGAAAAACTGATTATGAAGATACAGATGCCGCTGATGCAATCTGGTGAAAAACTGAACAGCCAGGTCCCAGGAAGAGCTGGAACTTAGCTCCAGGACCTGAGTTACACAAGTTTACAAGCTTTTACTTCAAAGCTCTGGAATTAATGTGACTGAGCTTCCAAGAGCCTGTTCTTATGTATCTCAGTTTAAATGCAAAAGAGAATCTGATTGGCCCAGCTTTGGTAAAGATCTCTCGGTTTAAATGCAAAAGAGAATCTGATTGGCCCAGCTTTGGTAAAGAATGCATCCTGCTTCAATCAGCTATGGCCAGGGCAAGGTCACATGCAAAAAATGATCACTCAGAGAATAGAGATCCCAGGCTCAGCAGATCTCCTCAAAATTGTCTACTCTTGTCAGAAATATAATTCCCCAAAGCTGGGGGCAGAAAAATGACAGCCAATTTTATTCATTAGGAATGCTTTTGACTGCAAGTGATACAAACCTTGTTATAATGGCTTAAGCACAGAAAAATTAATTATTCTCATACACCAGGAAATCCAGCTGCAGGGATTACAAGTGTTCATTAAGCAGATCACCAGTCCTAATGCGGATATCTCTGTGATTCTTTTGACTTCTCATGATCATGTGCTATTGTAGTTTCAGTTATGACTTACACATTCAAAGCTTTAAAAAGAAGAAAGAAAGGTACGAACTGTGTTTCTTCCCTTTGATCAGGAGAGCCCAAAAGATTTCCTAGAAACCTCCCAGGATACTTCTGCTTAGTTATCATTGCCACACCTAGGTCACATGACCACACCTCACAAGGGGAAATGGGGAAACAGGAAATGAAGTCTCATAGTTGGCTGAGATTGATCATCAACATGAGAAAAATAATTGAGGTTTGTGAGTGTCCAGCAGCAGACAACTGGATAAAATAAACACAGTATATATACACAATGGAATCCTATTTAGTCATGAAAAAGGAAATCCTGTCTTCCTTCTCTATGTGGATGAGCCTGGAGGACATCGTGTCAAGTGAAACAAGCCAGGCACAGAAAGATACCACACATTCTCATTCCTATCTGGAAGCTAAAAAAGTTGATCCCATAGAAATAGAGAGTAGAATTGTGGTTACCAGAGGCTGGAAAGGGTAAGAAGGAAAGGAGAATAAGGAGAGGTTGGTTAAAGGATAGGAAATTACAGCTAGATAGGAGGAATAAGTTCTGGTATTTTATTGCACTAAAGGATGACTATAGTTAACAATAACTTGTTGTATGTTTTCAAATAACTAGAAGAAAGGATTTTGAATGTCTCCAACACAAAGAAATGAGAAATGTTTAAGGGGATGAATATGCTAATTACCCTGATTTGATCATTACACATTGTATACACGCATTAAAATATCACTCTGTATCCCATAAATATGTATTAATATAATTATGTGTCAATTAAAAATAATTTTTTATATATATATAAATTACAGTCTGTGTGGCAGACAGACCCTAGGTGACTCCCAATGATGGTATTTATACCCTTGTATAATTTCTTTCCATTGAATGTGAGTGGGACCTGTGATTTTCTTCTAACCAATAGAAATGACAAAAGTGATGGGACATCACTTCTGATTATGTTACATTATATAAGATTCTGACTGGCTAAGATTCATGCTAGAGACTCTCTCCATAGCTATGTTGGGAGCCCCATGTGGCAAGGGGCCGAGGATGGTCTCTCACAGCTAAGGCAACAGGAAGCTGGGATTTTCAGTCCTACGATCATAAGGAAATAAATTCTGCCAACAACCTGCCTGATGTTAGAAGTAGGTTCTTCCCCAGTCAGGCCTCTAGATAAGAATGTAGCCCAGGGGCCAGGCACAGTGGCTCACGCCTGTAATCCCAGCACTTTGGGAGGCTGAGGCGGGTTGATCACTTGAGGTTAGGAGTTCGAGACCAGCCTGGCCGATATGGTGAGACCCCATCTTTACTAAAAATACAAAAATTAGCCAGGCGTGGTGGCACAAACCTATAATCCCAGCTACTTGGGAGGCTGAGGCAGGAGAATTGCTTGAATCCGAGAGGCAGAGGTTGCAGTGAGCCGAGATTGCGCCACTGCACTTCAGACTGGGTGACAGAGCAAGACTCCGTCTCAAAAAAAAAAAAAAAAGTTCCAAGAACTTGAGCATGGCCACAGATGCCTGCATGGAGGTCAGGCTCACCAAACTCTGTTTCCTTCCAATTTAACATGTTTGGGGGTTTTACTGCATTGATGACTCAAAGACTGCAAGGTATATACTCTAATATCCGTTTTTCCTTTTTTCCTTAGTAATAGATCCTGTATCTGTTTTCATTTGCAGTGTAACAATTTACCACAAACTTAGCACTTTAATACAATACCCATTAGTTAATGCACAGTTCTGTAGGTCAGAAGTCTGGCATGGCATGACTGAGTTCTCTGCTCGGAGCATCTCAAGGCTAAAATCAAGATGTTGGCCAGCCTGAGTTCTTGTCTGCAGACTTCAGAGAAAAATCCACTTTTACATTTAGCGTTTTTGTCATTGTCAAGATTCGGTTCCCTGTGGTTGTGAAACTGAGACCCTCGTTTCCCTGTTGGCTGTCGGTGGGGTCATTCTCAGCTCCTAGAGGTACCCACACTCCTTGCCACATGGCCCCTCCACCTTCAAGCCAGCAATGGCACGTCCACTCATTCTCATGCTCCTAATCTCTGACTTCCTCCATCTCTGACTCTAGATCTAGATTTAAGGGTCTTTTTTAAAGGTCAAGCCTACCTAGATAATCTCCATATCTTAAGATCAACTGATTTGATATATAACATAATCACAGGAGTGATATTTTGTCACATTCGCAAGTTCTGCCTCCTACTCAAGAGAAGGAGATTACACAAAGTAAAGATCACCGGGAATATCGTAGAGCTCTGTCTACCACAGACCCCTAGCTTTTAGCTTGACATGTGGATCCCCTAATAAAGATGGCATTTCCCAGCCTCCCTTATAGCTAAGCAAAGCCGTGTAGCTAAGTATTTGCCACAGAAATGCTGTATATCAGCTTCCAAGAGATCTGAAAATACCGCTGGTGTTCAATATTTGTCTCCTTATATTTCGATTCCTTCTTGCCATCTGGAATGTGTCATTTAATGGCTGGAACTCTTGCATCAACTCTAAACTGTGAAATGACAGTAAGAATGACAGTCACATATTAGGATGGTGGGGCAGTAGAATAGAAAGAGCTTGGGGTTCCTAAACCCCATTAGAGACCTAGACCCAGTGGCGTGCTGATAAGTGGTAAACCACCAGCTCTCTGGAGGGCAAAGCCCTGATTTGCAGCATTTGCCAATGTCAGTGAAGTAAAATCCTCCACCATGGCCAATTTCTTTTTTCCTTTTTTTATTCTTTGTTTCTTTCTTTCTTTTTGTTTTTGTCTTTTTAGAGACAAAGTCTCACTATATTTCCCAGGCTGGTCTCAAACTCCTGGGCTCAAACGATCCTTCTGCATTGGCCTCCCAAAGTGCTGGGATTACAAGCATGAGCCACTGCACCCAGCCACACCAATTTCAAGTTACCAGTGTTATATCATTGGACATAGGACTGAGAGGAGGTGCAAATAACCCACTCTCTCAAGTTGGAATGAGCCAGCTGCAGCCATCACTGGCTGTCCTGGCTCTGCACTGCTTACCCTCCAAGCTGCTTTGTCCTCAGAGAAAAATTAACTTCTATCTTACATAACATACGGTTATTTTAGGGTATCTGGCACATGCAGACAAACCTGATTCTATGGTAATGTTCTCCAGTCTTCTCTTTCAGCATTGAAATTTTCTTCACTGGGGGTTTTCTGAGTGCTGAATGCATTTGGATCTAGGCAGGACAGTGAGTGTGTGGTGCCAGGTTTTACTCTACACAGCATTCACAGCAGCTGCCGTTTCATTTCAGCCTTCTGCTAGTAAGATTGACCCTGCTCCTTACACAGTAGAGCCCGAGTAAGTTTACAAACTTCAGAAGGAAACAGAAGGGCAATTGTGCCAGAAAGACAATAACCACCATGCTTTACAGAGACCTTTGAGCAGGCACCATGGTGGAAAATATTTTGAAGCGATGCAACAAATCCAGGAGTATGAAACATTAAAACCCCACTTCATTTTACAAAGCTGCCTCTGAAGATCGGTGAAGCTTGAGACCCACAACAGAGCAGAAAAGACTTCAGAACAAATAAACATCAGCACTACTAGAAAACACCTACTCACCTCTCTGAAAACTGAGCTGGGAAAACAAATAGTCTTTCTTTACATTTTAGTGGCTCCGAATCACCCTGCATGAATCTGCTGCAGTGGAGGGTCTGGCCGTTTTCCCACCAGCCCGGAGGCACAGAGAGCCAGAATACAGCGTTCCCTCTCCATCACAGGCATTCACAGCAGCAGTGCTGGCTACGCTGTGACAGGACAGCTTGGTGTCCACACCCAAATCCAGAACCCAACAATGGCACCAACAATCCTAGGAAATACATGACCTTCCATTTAACTGCTTCAGATCTCTTCCTTCCAAGCATCTCTTCCAAAGCAAATGCGATCTGGAAGTCCTTCCCTACTTCTCTGTGTATGATTTTGTTTTGTTGTTGTTGTTTGTTTGTTTGTTTGAGACGGAGTTTTGCTCTTGTCGCCCAGGCTGGAGTACAGTGGTTGCGATCTCAGCTCACTGGAACCTCTGCCTTCGGGTTCAAGCGATTCTCCTGCCTCAGCCTTCTGAGTAGCTGGGATTATAGGCGCCTGCCACCATGCCTGGCGAGTTTTTGTATTTTTAGTAGAGACAGAGTTTCACCACGTTGGCCAGGCTGGTCTCAAACTCCTAACCTCAGGTGATCCGCCTACCTTGGCCTCCCAAAATGCTGGGATTACAGGCATGTGCCACCGCACCCGGCCAAGTTTTTTTTTGTTTTTGTTTTTGTTTTTTTAAATAGCAGTGACTACTTGTGACCTGCCTGCACTCCCTAACCAAAGCCCCTTCTGCAGACGTGCCAGATAATGGGGAAGGGGAGCAAGTCACTAAATAACTGGATTTCTTTCAGGGGCACCTTCTGTGAGGTTATGACCTTGATGACCTAGGAGTAGTGATCAGAAGCAATATATGCAGCTATCACATATGGAACATCTAGCGCATGTGAGATCCAGTGGGAAGTGTTTACAGACATTTTCTCTGGTAATCCTCACAAGAAACCAATAAGGAAGCTGGCATTATTACCAGCATGCCACAAATGAAGAAACTGAGGTCTGCAGGGTTAAACACAGGTCACTAGCTAGTGAGAATAAAACTGGTATTTGCATCCAGGCCATTTGACTCCAGAATTCTCAGAAAGGGATATCTGGGGATAGCATTCTGGATCATTCCAGAACAGCGCTAGGCATAGGACAAGGGCGTGCACGTCTAGGATGGACTGAGTGCAGGGCCATATCCTCAAGGCACACAGGTGAAGCATTGTAATACTTTTGAAGATCCTTAAAAATGTTTTCATTGTACTTTATTTTAAAACCAGAAGAAAGGGCTGGGTGTGGGGGCTTATGCCTGTAATCCCAGCACCATTTTGGGAGGCCAAGGTGGGAGGATTGCTTGAGTCTAGGAGTTTGAGAACAGCCTGGGCGACACAGTGAGAGCACCCCCATCTCTACAAAAAAATCAAAAGTTAGTCAGATGTTTTGGCACAGGCCTGAAGTCCCAGCTACTTGGGAGGCTGAGGCAGGAGGATACCTTGAGTTGAGGAGGTCCAGGCTGCAGTGAGCCATGATCATGTCATTACACTCCAGCCTGGGCAAAAGAGCGAGACCCTGTCTCTAAAAATATAAAAAAGAAGAAAAACATGAGTATAACAATAATGAATGGGTAATAATGAGTCCAGCCTGGATTATACTGGTCATTATACAGAGTCGTAAAATATGATTTTTAATCTTGTTTTACCAAGGAAAGGACCCATGAAGGCAAAAATGCCGAGGGCCCACAAAAGTCATGAGATGGCTGGAATCCAGGGTAACATAGATGGCATTGCTGTGGGCAATAACTAGATGGGAAAAAATGCAGAATGTTCTCTCACAATTAGGCTGCCTTGGTTAAAATAAAGCGTGTTCCAAATCAATGCCTCAGAAAGATTATGGAGTTGCCACAGTTTGGGCTGTGAAATAGTCCATGAAGATAATAATAAACAGTGCTAATGAATGTTCCCCATCTGTTCTTTCTCCCCTTAATGGCTATCAGATAAGAGAACTAAATAAATAAGCAGCCTTTGTATGCTGTCTAATATGCCATAATGTGAGCCCTGGCCTTGGGTCTGTTTGTGTTATTTTCGTAAAATAGTCACAGAGCAGGCCCCTGGAGACTTCCCTTTTACCATGAGAACCTGCCCAGACCAGAAGGCTTAGGATGACTCTGATCCTCAGAAACAAAAGCCAAAGAAAAAAAAAAAAGCCAAGAAGCCAGGCACGGTGGCTCACACCTGTAATACCAACATTTTGAGAGGCCGAGTTGGGGGGAATCACTTGAGGCCAGGCAGCCTGGCCAACAAGGCGAAACGCCATCTTTACTAAAAATACAAAAATTAACAGGGCATGGTGTCATGCACCTGTAGTCCCGGCTACTCAGGAGGCTGAGGCAGGAGAATCGCTTGAACCTGGGAGGTGCAGGCTTCAGTAAGCCAAGATCATGCCACTGTGTGGCCAACAGAGTCTCTCTCTGTCTCAAAAAAGAAAAAAGAAACATAAGACAAAGGAATCAGGTGATTCCTGGGATTAGAACAACACTGTCTTGACTCTACCACTGAACGCTTGGCTTTGCTCTAAAGAATCCCCCTCCTTCAATGGGTACAGTCTTGGTGAGACTTCCCAAGGGGCCCCATCCCATCCCCAGCCTAGGGCTGGACATGAGACCCCAGCAGGACAATCAGGGTGCTCACTCCTTCCATTTCCATTCAGGGCTCCCGGCACGAGACCTAAAGTGGGTTGGAGTTTCTGTCCCATTGGTGGAGCCCTGAAGAGATTGTCCTTGAGTTCCCAACTGCCAGAGCTGCCATCGTTTCTGTTTCTTTCATTTCCTATTAAAGATTGAGTTAAATCCTATCTTTTTAGTAACTTTTCTTTCCTTCCCTTCCTTCCTTCCTTCTCTTCCTTCCTTCCTTCCTTCTTTCCTTTTTTTTTCTTCCTTCCTTCCTTTCTTTCTTTCTTTCTTTATCAGCTAGAGTCAGTGTCTGTTGGTTTTAAAAAAAATTCTGACTGGTGGGTACCTTTCAGGTACTGGAAGGTGACAGAAATTAGCCTCCATGGGACACTGAACATTGACAGCACTGAAATCATAGACACCATTTAACATCTGTACCTGCTAACTCATGCACTCAGCTAAGAAAGGTGCCGTGTTTTTTCATTAAAGTTGAAATCAAGGTATGGCTAATGGTCTACGGCCATACCACCCTGAACGTGCCCGATCTTGTCAAAGTATGGCTAACGGTATAGGATTTACCTATCCTGTTCTTTCAGACTTGTAATTATTAAAATGACATTATTAGGCATTAAAATGACATACATCATGGGGATGTGGGGAGGTGGGGAAGGTAGGCAACTGAAAGCAAACTTCATTTCAGGCAATGGGCCCCTTCTCAATGAATGGCATGTGAAGCAAACAGCACATTTTAAAAGGTTCTTCAGACAAGATTTAATACCTGTTTTGAGCTGAATGGTGCTCCCTACCTCCTTAAAAAAAAAAAAAAAATTAAAAAAAAAAAATATATGCTGAAGTCCTAAACCCACGTACCTCAGATAGTGGCCTTATTTGGAAATAGGGTTGTTGCAAATGTCACTAGTTTAGTTAAAATGAGGTAATAACTGAGTAAGGTGGGCCTTTAATCCAATATAACAGGCGTCCATAAGAAGATTGATTTCCATGTGAGGACAGAGACACGCAGGGAGAACACCATGTGATGACGAAAGCAGAGACAAGCCAAGGAATGCCAGAGGCCAGCAAAGCAGAAGCCAGGGCGAGGTAAGGAAGGATTCCCCTCAGGCCTCTGAGGAAGCATGGCCCTGTGGACACCTTGATCCTGGACTTCCGGCCTCCAGAACTGTGAGACCATGCATGTCTGTGGTTTTCAGCCACCCAGTTTGTGGTACTTTGTTATAGCAGCCCTAGGAAACTAATGCAGTGCCCTCTTGACTTCCAAAAAGACATTGCTTCAATTGCAGAAGCGTTGGAAAAATTAGCGGACAGCCAGGTGTGGTGGCTCACGCCTGTAATCTCAGCACTTAGGGAGGCTGAGGCGGGCAGATCGCTTGAGGCCAGGAGTTCAAGACCAGCCTGGCCAACATGGTGAAACCCCATCTCTACTAAAAATACAAAAATTAGCCGGCCTTGGTGGTGCACACCTGTAATCCCAACTACTCAAGAGGCTGAGGGATGAGAATTGCTTAAACCTGGGAGGCAGAGGTTGCAGTGAGTTGAGATCACGCTACTCACTTCTGCCTGGGCAACCAAGCAAGACTCTGTCTCAAATAAATAAATAAAACCAGCAGACAAACATATAGGTACACACCAGATTGTATAAGAAAAGTCACCACCAGCCACAGAACACTTGTTATTACAGTGCCTCTTTCTAGATCTCTTGCCTCTGACTTCTTGTCTTCCTGCCAAGCACTACCTCGAAATCCACCAGGGCTGAAAGTAGACTGAGGAGAGGAATCTCTGCCCCGGACTTCCTCAGGAACCCTTCACAGGCCCACATGGGGGTCAGACCACACTTTCTGACAACAACATCCCCTACCTTTTCTACGTCTCTTTCCCGCTGGCATTCAGATTCTGATAACTGTGTATTTGTGCCATTCAATTCAGATTTTAGAAAAAAAAAAAAAACAGTTCTACGAGTGACAATAATATCACTCAAGCCCTAATATTGATTCTAGTAATGAGAAAATAATGAAGCGATGGGGCTCCATTCCCATTTGCCTGTGGGGCCCCTGAACTCCTAGGCGTTTGCCTTGCTACTGTCTGTGGGCGAACTTCCTTTCCAGCCACAGCCAGAAGCTGAAACTTCTCCCATCTGTGTGATGCATTATGTACATTGGCAGAAGAGAAAAGTACACTATTTTCCTAATAACCGTTGTTCATCAAGAAAACACTATTTTTTCCTATAAGGAAATTTTAGGGCTACATAAACCAAAAATCTATATATTTTCAGAAAACCCAAGGAGGCTTCAAAACCTTTCCAATTTAACAAATACTTCCAGAATCTGCTGTGTTACATGCATGGCTCTGGTGTATGTCCTGACACAGAGTGATAAAAAGATTAATGAAACACTCTATCATCAAGGAAACTATAGTCTAGAAGAGGAATAAGACAAGCACATAAGAACTGTTCTATGAGACAAATATGTGTGCCCTGAGAGAGAGACAGCTGAAGCTGTATCCAGGAACAAGTATTTTCAGAAGGCTTATCTTCCATAACACTATAAACCAACCAGCTAGCTTACTTACCAAGACTAACAGCTTCCCCATCAAGGCCAGCTTCGGGGATGTGAGGGTGATCTGCCTGTGACAACTCTCACCCCACTGATCGCCAGGGTTGACTCAGCTGATCTGGCAGGTAGATGGGTGACCCCTTCCTCCCTCACTGCTCCATGTGCGTCCCTCCCAAAACTCCACGCTCAAAGAGGACGACCATCCCCAATAGAGGAGGACCAGTCTTGGGTCAAGGGTGTATGAGTAGCTGCACTCCCCTGCTGGAACCTCCAAACAAGCTCTCAAGATTAGCTGTGGGACTCTCACTGCACTGTGCCCACAAAGTCCTATGCCCAAAGTTCTTGTATCAGAAACTCTGCCCAGTCTTGAGACCTACTTCAAAATCACCCAGCCTAGGCCCCAAAACCTGACATTCCCCTTCTGAGGCACTACTAATTCTTTTTCAAGGTGATGTCCTCCCTGACCACAGTAAGCACAACAAACTTGGCTTTGCTTGACCAACAGGTTATCTAGCTGTTCCTTTCGCAAGTCAGCAGTCAACACCCCTTTCTTCTAGTAAGCAGACCCCTATTATCTGAGATGACTTCATTCCACGTGATTGAACTGGAGATTCTCCTCCATGCCCCTGGGCACAGTAGTTACCTCAGAAATGGACACATTACCTGGGCTGGTTCAAACAAGTCTTAATAAAGCGTTCAGTACTTGGGATGGGATGTTGCAAATATCTAAAGCTGCAATATGGAACCAGCTAAATCAAGGGAAGGAATGGGGTAGACAGAATCCTCTCATCCCTGACCTTATGTGGAAAGCAAAGCAACTGATTATGCTGCTGTCTCTTGGGCCTCAGACCATTCAAGTCGGCTCCTTTAGGAGAAGTGAAAGACACGTACCAGGATCTGGAATTTGTTAGCTACCTCTTAATGGCTTTGCTAAGATATTTTAGGAAAGGCATAAGCTTCCAGCCAAGCTGGCCCATTTGAAGGTATAAAGGAAACAGCTTTGGTAATAATAACAGCTCGCATTCATTATGTGTTATGTGCCAGATGCCATTCTGAACACATCACATGAATTTTCTCATACGATTTTTTGCAACAATTTCACAGAGTGGATACTATTGTTATCCCTACTTTACAGATAAAGAAACTGAGGCCTGGGGAGACAAAGTAGCCTAACCAAAGCTACAGCTAGAAAGTAGCAGAATTCCCAGGCCCAGTGGCTCACGCCTGTAATCCCGGCACTTTGGGAGGCCAAGGCAGGCGGATCACGAGGTCAGGAGTTTGAGACCAGCCAGTTCGAGATCAGCCTGGCTAACATGGTGAAACCCCATCTCTACTAAAAATACAAAAATTAGATGGGCATGGTGGCACACGCCTGTAATCCTAGCTACTTGGAAGGCTGAGGCAGGAGAATCACTTGAACCCGGGAGGTGGAGGTTGCAGTGAACTGAGATCACACCACTGCACCCCAGCCTGGGCAACAGAGCAAGACTCCGTCTCAGGGGAAAAAAAAGAAAGAAAGAAAGTAGCAGAATTGGGAAGCAAAGTTTTGCTCTACAGTCCATGCCTTTCACCCTTTTGTCTACAGCCAGCAGACTGCAGAGGATCAGACAACATGAGCCTGGCAGAACTATAGGAGCCAGGTTCTCTGCCTTAGTTAAAGGGGCATGAACAGCCAGAAATATAGTAAGAGTGGGCTCCTAGAGGAGGCAAATTAATAGAGTGGGGGCCCTAGCACAGTGGTTCACATCTGTAAATCCCAGCACTTTGGGAGGCCAAGGTGGGAGAATCGTTTTTTGAGACCAGCCTAAGCAACATAGCAAGACCCCATCTCTATAAAAATAAATTTTTTTTTTAAATAGCTGGGTGTGGTGGCACATGCCTGTGGTCCCAGCTACTCAGGAGGCTGAGGTGGGAAGATCACTTGAGCCCAGGTGGCCAAGGATGCAGTGAGTGGAGATCATGCCACTGCACTCCAGCCTGGGTGACAAAGCAAGACCCTGTCTCCAAAAAAAGAGAAGGAGGGAGAGGAAGAGGAGGAGAAGGAGAAAAAGAAGAAGAAGAAGAGGAAATAGGATGGGTATTTATTTCCCAAACACCTCCTGCCACACAGAGGTAATCATTTCTACTAATGCAGCATTCCCTGGAATATAGTCTGGGAACGGCAGACCCCTATGGTTTCAGATTACCCGAAAGCTAAGAGAGAGATTGACACCATCAAACTGAAGGTGGAGGCATGGGCAGGAAGCCCGTGGCTAAGAGACAGACATCATAAAGATGGGCTCTAAGTTAAAGAAACTGGGCTCCTCTAAATCTGGGCCTTTATCCTATGGAGTTGCCGGAGATCGGATTTACCAGCATCTGAGTTTTTATTTTTTTAATAGAAACAGGGTCTCATTGTATTGCCCAGGCTGTCCTTGAACTCCTGGGTGTTAGGTAACAGGGGTACCTTAATGGCGCCGGTTCTGGGTTCTTCTCCCCTCCTTGACCGGGCACTGTCTGAACCCCCCAAAGGAGGGCCAGTCAGAAGGAAGCATCTCCCGCCTTCCCTTGGGCCCGCCACACGTAGGCCCAAGAGATATAAAACCCAGCACACCAGCAGCTCTCTCTCTTCTCTTCTCCTCTCTTCTCCTCTCTCTCTTCTCTTCCTTCTCCGCTCGATACCTCCCATAAAGATCTCTTGACCGCGACCGGTGTAGTCTGATCCTTGCCCGGCCTCTTTCATTGGTGCCGTGACTCGGATCGGGAACACCCCACCCTTCTGTGGGATCCCGATCCCTCTTCGGGCTAGGTCCAGACCCCGGCCGGTCTTCGCCCATTTTCCTGTTCGCCGACCTCTCCACCCAACACCGGCCTCATCTCGGTAAGTCTCCCCTCATGGTGTCCAACACCAGCCGACCAACTCCTGTCTCAGCTGCCCGCTCTCGGCCGCCGTAAATCTTACTCTAGACTCGGCCTGCAGGGAACGGAGTTTTCTCCCTCTCCTCCTCGCGTCTCCGGCCTGGGACCCCTTCTCTTTCTCGTCTCAAAAATCCTGGTACCAGGTGGCCCACGGTCCTCGGCCATAGTCGGCCCCTCAGTCCTTTCGCTTTGATGACGACTGAACAGGAAGCTCTGAGTCATGTCGCAGTGTTCGGCTATTAGGGGACGCCCTACTTAGCCCTCACTGCATATCCTCTCATAGCCCTGCAATGGGAGACTCCGCATCCCTGCCGGCCGACTCTCCCCTACGATGCCTCCTAAACAATTTGTCAGCCCTAGGCTTGGCGGCCGACCTCAAACCAAAACGTCTAATTAAATACTGCACACAAGACTGGCCCACTTACCCCTTAGATAACCAAAACAAGGGGCCCCCTTATGGGTCCCTCGATCCTGGTATCCTCCAGGTTCTCTATAACTATTGTGAGCGAACAGGAAAATGGGCAGAGATCCCGTACCTCCACGGGTTTTTCCTCCTAAAGGCCCTCAAACTGTCACCCTCCCCAACCCCCCTCATTCCTTCCGCTCCTGACTTTGATCCCACTGATGAGCCCCCGCCATATCACCATCCACAGCGCTTCCCCCCGGCTGCCACCCAGCCCACAAGGGCCCCGCCCCCGGCGGCAGCCTCGCCTCCTTCCGCCAACCCGGGCCTTCCTTCCCCATTCTCTCCAACCTCTCCTACTTCCTTTCCTCCACTTTTCAGCCCTCCTACTACTCGCTCCAGATCTCACCTCCCTGTCGTCACTCCTCTGTGAGAAGTAGCAGGGGCAGAAGGCATCGTTCGCGTCCATGTCCCCTTTTCCATGGCTGATCTTTCACAAATCGAAAAACGCTTAGGCTCCTATACCTCCAACCCCGCTTCATATATCAAAGAATTCCAGTATCTTCTCCAAGCTAACAGCCTCACCTTTCACGATATTTACATGATCCTCTCTAACACCCTTCTCCCTGAGGAGCGCCGGCGAGTCTGGGAGCAAGCCCACACTTATGCAGACGAGGTCCACCAAACAACCCCAGCCCTGCCCATAGGGGCGCAAGCAGTCCCTGAGCAAGAGCCTAACTGAGATTACAATACCCAAATTGGCGTCGCTGCCCGGGACCACTTCGCCACCTGTTTAATAACCGGGCTGCATAAAGCAGCCCAAAAGGCAGTCAACTTTGAAAAACTTATGAAATCGTACAAGAAAAACATGAAAACCCAACCGCATCTCTAAAACACCTTCTCTTCCCCCCATTCCAGAAACATAGACTCTCCCCACAACCCTACTACCTGTTCACCGTCAAAGAAACCTACACTACCAACAGGAGAACACGCAAACCCCCTTCAGGTTCCACTTCTATGTGCAAACCTTAACAGACATCCTCTTACCGCCTCCCACATCTTTTCACCTTCCTCCAGCAGCGAACCCCCTTCACAGCCCTATTACCTTTTCACAGTCAAAGCCCCCTCTTGCTGCAGTCGCCTTATCCGAGTCAATGCCTGCCAATAACTCCTCTGCCCCCACTACTAACTTCATCGTTTCCATCTCTAACCAAACCTTTAACCAGCTTCTCCTCAGACATTACCAACTCTTAGCAACCTGTGAAGACGCAGAGGACTCCAGAGACGGCCTCACACCCTTCTGATACGTCAACGACCAATACGCCAGTCAGCCGACACCAGTCAGATAAGATCTACCATAACAACCCCTCATCCAACCATTTCCAGGGTGGAGTCTGCCAAACACCCTAAATAACTATCATTCTCTTTTCCTTCTGGGCTAAACCTAGGTCCAACGCCTAATGTCTCGGTTCCACCAGTTCCTAGACGACCTCCGCATGGACAGCTGGCTCATCGCAGACCCCTCCCTGCCCCTCGGCTGGCTCACGGCTTTGGCATAGACTTCACACCGGAGGAGGTGTTCATATATAGCGCCCTACTACTTGGCCTTATACTCCTACTGTGCCCTGTCCACAACCCTCACAGTCCTCCCTTACCCCTCCCCCACAACACCCCTGTTCAGCAGGAAGTAGCCAGACGAACTACAACGCCCATTTCCCCACTTCTTAAAAAATAAAAAAGGGAGGAATGTTAGGTAACGGGCTACCTTAATGGCGCCGGTTCCAGGTTCTTCTCCCCTCCTTGACCGGGCACTGTCTGAACCCGCCAAAGGAGGGCCAATCAGAAGGAAGCATCTCCCGCCTTCCCTTGGGCCCGCCCCACGTAGGCCCAAGGGATATAAAACCCAGCACACCAGCAGCTCTCTCTCTTCTCTTCTCCTCTCTTCTCTTCCTTCTGCTCTCTCTCCTCTTCCTTCTCTGCTCGATACCTCCAATAAAGATCTCTTGACCGCGACTGGTGTAGTCTGATCCTTGCCCAGCCTCTTTCACTGGGCTCAAGCAATCCTTCCACCTCAGCCTCCCAAAGTACTAGGATTAAAGGTGTGAGCCACCATGCCCAGCCTCAAACGGGTTTTTAAAGTTTTATTGGCAAGGAAATGTTGATGGCCTACAAACAGGAGCCTAAGATCCCTGGCCTCGACAGAAGTGTTCAGGCTCCCCTCCACACACCTCCTGTAACCACGCCCACAGGAAGAGGCTGCCACGTCGCCCCCAAGCAGGTCAGCCATGGAACGTGCTGCTGCAAAGCAGGACCAGAGGCTCCCAGACTGGCTCACTCGGAAACCCACTCCTCCACCAGCAAGAGAAAGGATACCCTTTAGACCAGTGACCACTGTATGTGGTTTTCCCTTCTCCTCTTTTTCAAATGGCAATTTGTAACCTACAGTGCCTCAGTTTCCTCAACTGTAAAGCGGGGGATATTTGTATTTACCACATGGGATTCACGTGAGGATTAAATAATTTAAATAAAAAATGCTTAGAATAATTCCTGGCAAAAAAAAAAACAAGTGCTCAGTTAGATTCAGGTGTCGCTCTGCTGGGTCAGCCATCCTCCTTCTCCTCCATCAGTGTGTCCTGAGTGTGTAAGAAATGGTTGTCCATTCATTCGATTTTTCTTAAGTTAGGGTCTTGCACTGTTTGCCCAGGCTGGAGTGCAGTGGTGCAATCAGAGCTCACTGCAGCCTCAAACTCTTGGGCCCAAGCAATCCTCCCACCTCAGCCTCCCAAGTAGCTGGGACTAGAGGCATGCACCACAGTATCGGCTAATTTCTTTTATTTTTTTTTTTTATTTTTTATTTTTTTTTTAAGACGGAGTCTCGCTGTCGCCCAGGCTGGAGTGCAGTGGCGAGATCTCGGCTCACTGCAGGCTCCGCCCCCCGGGGTTCACGCCATTCTCCTGCCTCAGCCTCCCGAGTAGCTGGGACTACAGGCGCCCGCCAACACGCCCGGCTAATTTTTTGTATTTTTAGTAGAGACGGGGTTTCACCTTGTTAGCCAGGATGGTCTCGATCTCCTGACCTCGTGATCCACCCGCCTCGGCCTCCCAAAGTGCTGGGATTACAGGCGTGAGCCACCGCGCCCAGCCTATTTTTATTTTTTGTAGAGACAGGATTTCACTGTTGCCCAGGCTGGTGTCAAATTCCTGGCCCCAAGCAATCCTCCCACCTCAGGCTCCCCAGTCGCTTCACCCATTTCCTCCCAGTCCTGGCACAGCCCTGCATACGTAACTGATACATAGAACTTAGATAACAAAAAGTGACTGAGAACTACTTTATTTGAAGACATTTTCTTCTATAGTTCTAAACACAAAAGGAATGCTGTTATAGTGAGTACTTCATAGGCATTCTTGTATTCAAATGAATCACATGTTTACACTTTTAAGCTACACTTGAAATTGAAGACTTAATACAACCTTTTAACAAAGAAAGTATGTCATATCAAAACATAACTATTCATTCTACAGATTATCACTTTCCCTAAAATGACTACTAGATATGAAAACATGGCAGGGAGAGCTAAAGTGCCCCATTCTTAAGGGTTTTTTTTAATAGAAAAAATGACAATAATGTAAATCACATTGTCCTTTTCTTTACTAGTGAAGAACTATGGCAATCCATTTGAGAAAGCACCAGCCAACCGTACAAGTCATTTCAGCACCCTTTGCTCTTCAAAATTGACCATCTTTTATATTTAATGCTTCCTGTAGGAATAAAAATGGTCAAGTGCAGACGTCAGCAACGTGTCAGTTGGTGTGAATTTATGTGTTCCTAAGTTAACAGAGAAAATTTAAAAAAAACCTCTTATGTGAATAAAATCTAAGAATGAAAAACTATCCTTTGATAATCATCACAAGGCAAAATCAATCGCCCTTTCATCAGTACTAGTGTGGAACGGAAATTTCTTTATTAATACTTTTTATGGGAATGTTTTAAAGGCCTAGGTATAAATGCACACGCAATCAGCTGGCCCCTCTTAGATACTAACTTCCCTAGCTTCACTCCTCCTTTTCACTGGAACAAGCTGCTGAGCCTCTAACTCCAAAGTCTGCAGTGCTTAGTGAGCATTTTTAAATAAAGCAGATTATATATGATTTTCATTTTTTCACAAAAATGAAGTACAGAGAAGACTGAAAAGGAGTGAGAAAAAATCATCGAGCAAAAAACTAAAACACAAGATGTGATGTTCAAATTTAAAAAAACAAAACTGGTTCGTGATGATTGTTGGTAAATCACAAAAACAAAGGACAGATAGGGCCAAGACCGAAGGGACCACCAGACCACCGAGCTCCAATGTGCCAGACAAAAGTGGGCATCTTTGAGAAAGATGCCCCGGTGAAGACAATTACAGTGAACCTCTTTATAAGGCCATAAGGTCCTCAAGGTCATGGGCCGTGACTTATTTATGTCTGTATTCTCAGTTCTTAGCATTGTCTTGCACATGACAGACACTCAGTATTTCTGGTAACCACAGAACTGGAGCTCAATCAGCTCACTGCTTTCAAAGTCATTTTGGTTGGTGTCTACCCACTTAATTCCTTCACTCCTCTGTCTAAGGCAGGGATGGCAAATAGCCTTCATTTCACTCTGATGGATTGGGAATAGGTGTCTGGAAGCACCAATCCGACATAGATTCTAAGACCAAATCCTGGCACAGAGGACAGGAATGCTGCACTCATTCATAATGCCTCCTTAAAAGAGCGGTAGCACAGGTGTTATGTATTCCCCACTCCTGGTCTAAGAAAAAGGCATCCAACACCTATTTATATTCCTTTTACACTGCTATGCTGCCTCTTGAGTGATCTGCATTAAGCCACTGTTCGTTAAATGCTGGTTGATCAGGAAGACCAAGGCCTTTCCTCTCAATTTACGTCTTTGGCCAAACAGGTAGGGTCAGAACTTCACCTGGAAATCTGAAAACACACCATCCACAATGCTCAATAAGCAACAGTCCATTGAAAGAGAACAGGTATTTACTTGATTACTCCCTTTGTAGAGAAAGAATTTTGCCCATCTCAATGGTGTGTAGCTTTCACTGATAGCTAAGGCATTTGGAATTACTTAGGATCTTGGCGTTAAAAAAAAATGGCAGGGTTAAATTCTCTTTGGTTCTCATTCTAATCTTAAGACTTCTGTTTATTTCTTCCTGGTACCCATAACCTTCTCAGCACTTCGTCGTTGTGACTTAACCAATACTGTCGAAATAATCAACTCTTTTACACATTCATCAGAAAACCTTTTAAAGGATGCTAAGGGGAGATGCCTCTGAAAATAAGGGGGTTGAAAGGAAAGCCAGAGAGAATAACAGGAAGAACCAATCTTCTAACAACCCACGCACAGGACTACCATTCAGACTGCTCTCTATAAAATAGGGTGCTTCTGGTTGGGGGGCTGCCACCCCAGGTCCTCCAAGCAACCCTTTTCCCCATAGTGAGAGGTCAGCATCCCTCAGAAGCATCTCAGGAAAAAATGATAAAGGATTTAGAGAATTGGGAAGAAAATAGAGTCAAAGAGTGAAGGACAGTCCTGGGGGATGAAAGGGGATTTTCTTTTTTCTTTCTTTTTTTTTTTTTTTTTTGGAGACAGTCTTGCACTGTCGCCCAGGCTGGAGTGCAATGGCACGATCTCGGCTCACTGCAACCTCCACCTGAAGGGAGACTTTCAAAGCAACATTGCCTCTATCATAGGTAATCTTCAGTGTAATACTGGCACCAACAAGAGAACAGAGCTAAATTAAAACTACCCTCAAAATGTCAACACAGCTGATGTGCACAGCAGGAAGGACGATGTCACAAAATGCACAGACCTGTTCCTATTGCACATTCCACCTTTCCTAAGTACTCCTGGCAGCCCAGAATAACACAATCTTGTTAGATGTCTGTCTTAAAGAGAGCTATAATATGCAAACATACACACACATACACACACACACACACACACACACACACACACACACACACACACCCCAAACCTGGCTTATAAAAGAGCTTTGTGGATCAGAGTACACCTCCACTTGGTCCAAGAATCTAATTGTCAACATTAGGCAAATAGACCCAGTGAATGTAGCCAGGAAGAGAATTAACTGGTTGGCTGGAATATTGTATTTGATATGATGTGCTTATTTGCAAACTAATCTCCAACTGTTTGTCCAGTACTAATTCAACTTCTAAATGTATAGGACTAAGCCTTTAAAAAGTTAAGCTCTTCAGCAACAAAAACTTAACACCATCTAAAATAAATAGATTTTAAAATATATGTAATGAAATTACAGGTCACTGGAAATTCAATTCTATAATGAATATAAATTAACATTAAAATCTATTAAGTACTATTCCTGGGAAGATTTTGGTTCAGAGGCTTTATTTTTTTAAGGGCTTAATATTTGGGAATAAATGGGCACAGCTTAGAAACCCTTACAAAGTTGTAAGTAGACTAGAGGTAAGATTATTTGGTGACAAGATACGAAGATCTGTTTCTATGTCCAAAGTAATGGCTTACCTCATTTTAGTTAATAGAAGTATTCCCAAAAAGTTGTGCAAATAGGCTTTTTATAACTGGACCCTTATTTTAAGTATACTAGCGGCCATGTAAAGAAACCCTGTAGTGACTCCTCTAATAAACTGAAGAACTCTAAGTGATCAGCCCCTGTCCTACATCTGCACAGTGGACGGCATACTCCAGGCACTCATAAGTGTTTGTTGAATGTGTGAATTTGCTCTGACGGTTTTTTTTTCCCCCACAGGACTTTCTTAAAGTGAGGCACATGCTATCTGAAAGGGTTCTGCCCGCTCTTACTGCAGAAAGATGGAATCCAGCTCACAGTTTAACTGATTCCATTACAAAATATCAGATAATTTCAGTGTTTTCAATCAAAATAAAATTTCCATAAGTATGAGTATATATATTTTTGAGGAATGTTGATCTATGATTGGCAGAAGCTTTTATTGTTAACTCACTCAGTGAAAACAACTGCTTGAGCTGAATTCTATTTCAATTAACAACCAAGGCAAGTAAAGCACTTTACCTAACTTCAGAAATACCACCAGAAACCATTCCACTTCTGCAACAGCTTCTTCCCCTCACTCCAGCACAAGTATTTAAATGCTGTTCTTACCTTAGTCCACAAAAGCAAAACATGAATTACAAAGCTAAGATTAAATTAGAAAGCTGCCGACTTAAATATGACAAAGTTTTTTTAGCCTTAAAATAAGAACTAAGTCAAATACATTCAACAAAAGTAACTCTTAAAGGCAAATTTTTTTCTTATTTGGTGTTTTCTTCCCTTCCCATTTAAATTTAAGACTCAATTTTTAAAAATATTCATATATCCATTTTTCTAAATAATATATCCTCTTTACAACAATGCAGAATGCCTAGCAGTGCAACCTATGTGTCCACATAAATATGCAATCTGCCACATAAATAAGAGGTTATATCAGTCTATTTATCCAGCATTTGTAACTGCAAAAAAGGCTGGAAAAATAGCTAAGAATATTTTTATGCAAGTTTTGGGGAGGACCGAACACTCGTAAGTATTCACTGTAGGGCTCCATCATCGTAAGTTTTCTAAAAAGTAGTGTGCAAACAAAATATCTGAACACAGAACCCTATTTTAAACATACTAGATGTATGTGTGGGTATGGGTGATGGAGAAGAGAGAATGAATATGTTAATATGAATGCTTGTCAAGTACATTGATAAGAAAAAGAAAACCTCTCACTTAAGGTGCTAATGATATGGCAAGGGACCTAAATACAACAGATTTTAAAATCATCTTTACCATTTGTTCCAATTATTGACTTTGGCCCTTTACCACACAGACACAATGAATCTACATTTTGATGATCCGTCATTGGCCCAAGAGTATCATGTTTGGAGATGGATTTGCTCCCATAATTTAAAAATCAATAATTTAAAAAATAACAAAGTTGGTCTCTTTTTTCCACCAGTTTTCAAGTAATTAAGTTCAAGTAAGCTTATTTACAGCTGCTACTGTATATACGTGCCCTAGTTTAACCCTTCTTTACCCTTTAGGAATCGGTCTCCCTTGGAATGGGACACCACATTTTTAAAAAAATCTTGAACCAGGTTTCTTTCATCTACTAATTCAATTCAGTCATGTTTCTGCTTTATTGGGCAGATAAAGAGAAGAAACCAGCAAGTTATGTCCAAAAGCTGGAAAACGCCTAAATGCTTCCCAACTATCTGAAAAGATGTTGTACTTGAGGAACACTCGGTGTTCCAAGCTGGTCGACAGGGTGACGTCTCTGCTCATGATGTAGATGCCGTCGTTGTGGAGCGCACAAGTCAAGTTAAGCCCCGATTTGGACGTGTTCTCCTTGAGGTAGAGCCACTGGCGGGTTACGGTGTTGTAGGACTGCACGGTGAGCATGTCCTCGCTCTGGCTGCTCCTGCGGTTCGGCCCTAGCTCGTGGAGACACCCACCCACGATGTAGATGGTCTCTTCCACAGACACCATCTGCTGCTTGCGAATGTGGACGTCACATGTTTCAAAGAGCGTCCAGATGTCGGAAGAGGGGCAGTACTGCAAAATGTTCATGTTCCGGTCTGAAAGAAAGACAGACAAGTGATGACACGGCCTCCACTAACACCACTAGGCAAGTCTGTACAGAAATGTCTACCTCTGCCTGCATAACTTGGTAACAAAGAGAAAAAACTCTTTCAGAAAAAGCACAAGTTAGAAAAACCGTTTTCAAAATGGCTGGGAAGAGATATATTTAGATCCATCCGCACTCACCTCCCACTCCCAAACGTCTCTTCCTTGGGAGGCTCAGATTGGACAAAACCAGGAAAAAGCGCAGCTCTGACTTTCACACAGCCCCTCCTCCCTGGTATCCCCACACCTTTGAACCACCAGGTCAGCGTAAAAAAAGTAAGTGCCTCAGAACCCTCATCAATAGCTACAGAATTACCGACTACTTAATACAGGAAGCCAGGCTGGGCAGGAAATAGATTATTCTTGACAGCTGATCCTAAGAAACATGACAAGTAGCAACACAGGATCTCCAGAGGCTGTCTAGTGAAAAGGACACAACGTTACAAGTCAGGAGAAATGCAGCAAAGTCTCACCTGCGGCCTTCTAACAAGCCACAGAATCACTTGGCAATTCAGTTTTCCAGTTTTTTTTTTTTTATTTGTAAAGACAGGGTCTTTACCATGCCTAGCCTTAGTTTCCCAATTATATCACCAGAGAGACACTAACAAAGGTCCTCCCCTCTCCCTTTTCCCATTTCCCATGTCCCTCACAAGATGACAGTTGTAGTATAGATAAGATCAAAGTCTAGATAAAAGGTTGCTCTGACATTTTTAATTAATAATGATTTTCGGCCAAGCATGGTGTCTCATGCCTGTAATCCCACCTCTTTGGGTGGCTGAAGCAGGAGGATCACTTGAGCCCAGGGGTTCGAGACCAGCCTGGGCAACATGGTGAGACCCCTGTCTCTAAAAAAAATTTAAAAATTGGCCAGGCATGGTGATGTGCACCTATGGTACCAGCTGCTACTTGGAAGGCTGAGGTGGGAGGATCACTTTAGCATGGGAGGGTGGGGCTGCAGTGAGCTGTGATCATGTCACTGCATTCCAGCCAGGGTGACAGAGTGAGATCCTGGTCTCTCAAAAAAAAAGTAATTTTCTTTAAGGAAAAATATGGCCTAGTCTCTTTTTGAAAAACGCTTGTGAAATTTAGAATATCTAGTTTTGTTTTTCTTGTTTTTAATTGTTCTTTTTCTTTTCTCCTCTAGGAAAGAATAAATAAGTATTTTAGTTTAGCCTCAGCAGAAAAAACAAATGCTCTGAGTTATAAACAGAATGAACTTTGCTGTTGTTGTTTCTAAACAAACAAATCCTATCCATGAAGGAGACAGCTCAGCTTGGGAACTGGCAGACGACTAAAGCCTACAGCATTTTGACGGCTGCAGACGCTTGGTAAGAGAAGACAGCTCATTTTCTCAGAAGTTTCATACCTCTTACAGTCCTTCCTTCTGAGAGGGACCCACTCGTAGTTAGCAATGCTTAAAGAGCACCCTCCACAGCCACAGCTGGTAAAAACTGAAGTATCTCCTAAGAGAGCAAAGTCCTATGCGCGCACATGTCCTGATACCTAGAGAAATCTCAGAATTAGGAATCTGTCCTTCTGATTTCCACCCACATTAATACCTCTCCTTCTTTCTTTTTACTGTACCTATTATGATAAAGATCATTTTAGGAGATGGCCCAAGGGGATTTTGGTCACTAATTTATCAAAAAGTGCTCCTTAGTAACCTGGCTGTCCACCTGATATATAAAGAACTCATTCTAGTGAGGCTTCCACGTAGTTCTCAGCTCCAGGCCCGAAGGCCTTTCCAGGTGTTCTGTAAATGTTTTCTCTCCTCACTCAACAAGGGCTCAGACCATGAAGAGGTGGCTTGAGTTGGTGGAATGATCTTTTTGTTTTTACATTTAAAGTTGATTCTGAAGTTTCACATATCACCCTTCTTCCCTTTATAGCTATTACTCTCTATTGAACTTCTTTGCATTTCTTCAGTGCTGCTAAAGAATTAAAATGATCAAATGGCTACCATAAAAATAATGAGCTATTATTTACTAAATTTTAAAAGTCTCACTTGACTTAAGAAGTCAGGAGGCTAAAAACTAACTTTCTTTTTTCTTTTTTTCCTAACAATCATCATGACTTATCTGAAATACAGGGAACTATTAGGAAGTGCTGGGAAAGCCCCAGCAGAGAAAGGGAAAGGCTTCAGAGTATAAGTAACTGCCCAGCTCTCCCATCTTAGAAAACTAGTTTTTGGCCCTTACACAAATAGCTATCCATCCACATCACTGAACCATCCCATCATGGGTATTTGGCTCAGGGAATCCAGGACAGAAATCACGGTGGGTGGCCCAAGTGAAGAAGGTACATTAGCAGTGGCTTGTGAGGCTACAAAACACACAAGAAGGGTTTTCTAGGTCAAATCTAAAGAACATTTGTTCAGCCAGGGTCATGGAAAAACTAGGAACTCTACTCTTTGGGTTACAGTGCCGCCTGTCAGTGTTGAACAGCTCTTGGTTACAAGAGAAGTCAAAGCACATATGTGCGTTATGTCAGCCCACAAGATGCAGTCTGTGTTACTCAACCTAGAGAGGAATCAGAATTCTTAGAATTGCTCATAGGTAAATAACTGGGAGTATTTACTTTCCTAGAAGAAAAGACACACACACATACACATACACACACACACACACACACACACCCACACACACACGAGAGATGGGGATTACTACACAAACTCCTGGGGTACTGAGGGGCCCATGGCTTAGTCTAAACCTATAAAGTTAATCACTATAACCTGACAACCAATGTTGAAGGTCAAAGAAATGACTAGTAAGTCTCTTTTTTTTTTCAATTGTATGTAAAGAAAAAGTTGAAAACTATCTTCAGTGGAGAGTCACCAGAGAGGGACATTGGGAATAGCTCGACAAATAACAAAAACTTGGGAGTGGGGAAAAAAAAAAGGTCACTTCTCTTTGTCTTGCCTCTCCTTAAATACATAAATATACACATCGCTTCAGTGGTTTGCATGGTGGTCCCTAACAAGATATGTCAATTTCCTAATCCCCAGAACCTGTGAGTGGTTATTTTATTCAAAAAAAGGATCTTTGGGCCAGGCACAGTGGCTCATGCCTGTAATCTCAGCACTTTGGGAGGCCGAGGTGGGAGATTGCCTGAACCCAGGAGGTTGAGCCTGCAACTGTGCCACTACACTATAGCCTGGGCAATAGAGTGAGACTCCATCTCAAGGGAAAAAAGAAAAAGAAAGGGGGTCTTTGCAGATGTAATTAAGTTAAAAACCTTAAGACAAGATCTTCCGGATTACCCAGATGGGGCCTAAATCCAACAGCAGCAACTGTCCTTAGACAGAAAGGAGAAGCCACAGACACACACACAGGAGAAGGCAGTGTGAAGACGGAGGCAGGGGCGTCATGGAGCCACCAGCCAAGGAGCCCCGAGCTACCAGAGACTAGAAGGAGCAAGGACTCCTCCCCTAAAGCCCTCAGAAGGAGCACAGCCCTGCTGACACCTTGACTTCTGACTTCTGGTCGCCAGAACTATACGAAAATACATTTCTGTTGTTTTAGGCCACCAAGTGTGTACTAATTTGTTATGGCAGCCACAGGAAACTAACACACCTCCCACCATCTTCCCCACTGAATTAATGTTTCGACTTACTCTAAAAATAAATAAATCAGATGTTCATCAAATACTTTACATTTTAACTTCTTCCTAACATAAATCCCCAAAACAGGACACATTTGGATATGGTGGAAGGAGTTTCTGTCACCTATCTGGATGCTACGTTAGCATGTGGATTTCTGTCCTTTGGGAAGTTCCCATGGCTGCTGCGGCCTCACAGGGTCTTCTTCGGGCTTGTTGGCCAGGGCTGAAGAGCTCTGTCCTGCCCATATGGTACCACAAAGGAGTGGTAGTTTATTTCACCATGTCAAATAAAATGGCAACTCTACTGCTACAACGTGGCTTAAAGTCCTAAGAGCCAGGTTACACCTTTTCTGTAAGTCCTGGGCGCCATAGAGTCACATAGACCAAATGCAGAAATAGACTTCCTTGGCTAAGAGGTAACTTGGAGACATCTGCTTTGGAGAGTGGAGGAAAGGAACAGCACCCCTCTGCTTGACTGTCCCCGATTGTCTGTCTTCCCCCAACCACGGTTTTATTTTTTCTTTTCTTTTTTTTTTTTTTTTTTTTTATTTTAGAGACTGGGTCTCACTCTGTCACCCAGCCTGGGGTGCAGTGGGGCAGTCATAGCTCACTGCAGGCTCAAACCCCTGGCTCAAGCAATCCTCCTGTCTCAGCCTCCCAAGTAACTGGGACTAAAGGTACATGCCACCACATCCAGCTAATTTTTTTTATTTTCATTTTTAGAGAAGGGGTCTTGCTATGTTGCCCAGGCCTGTCTTGAACTCCCAGGCTCAAGCAATCCTCCTGCGTCAGCCTCCCAAGCAACTGGGACTACAGGTACATGACACCACATCCAGCTAATTTTTTTCATTTTTAGAGAAGGGGTCTTGCTATGTTGCCCAGGCCTGTCTGGAACTCTCAGCCTCAAGCAATACTCCTGCCTCAGCCTCCCAAAGTGCTGGATTACAGGCATGAGCCACTGTATCCTGCAAACAACTACATTGTTCTCTATCACTGCAACCTGAGACAATTCCCTACCAAGAAGAGCAGTATAAAACTTGCTGGCAAGCAGGGCATGGTGGCTTATGCCTGTAATCCCAGCACTTTGAGAGGCCAAGGCAGAACAATCACTTAGCCCAGGAATTCAAGACCAGCCTAGGCAACACAGGGAGACCTCGTCTCCACAAAAAATAAGTAACTTGTGGAGAAATTTTTTTATTTCCGAATTATTAACTATAAAACGCCTACCAAAAAAGTGAAAAACACATATATACACTTTAATAAATAGTGGAACCAGGCCGGGTGTGGTGGCTCACACCTGTAATCCCAGCACTTTGGGAGGCTGAGGCAGGTGGATCATCTGAGGTCAGGAGTTACAGACTAGCCTGGCCAACATGGTGAAACCCCATCTCTACTAAAAATACAAAAATTAGCTGGGTATGGTGGTGCATGCCTGTAATCCCAGCTACTTGGGAGGCTGAGGCAGGAGGACTGCTTGAACCCAGGAGGCAGAGATAGCAGTGAGCCGAGATCACACCACTGCACTTCAGCCTGGGTGACAGAGGGAGACTCCATCTCAAAAAATAAATAAATAAATAAACAAATAGATAGTACAACCAACCACCTCCCACTGCTGGTCAGGAAAGAGCTCTCTTGTATTCATGTTCTTGCTCCTCCTGTGATATGTGAACGGTGTCCTAAAGCCGGGTTTCTGGAACCTCTACCTGATGTGTGTGTGCTCACAAAGAGAGAACATGAGAACTAATCTGCAAGGATGCTCTGGTACTAAATTCCATAATGGTGGATGGGGGCAGGTTTGGTGTGTGTTTGGGATAAGGATGGGAGTTCCCTGATAATCTTCAAAGACCTGCCCAACCTCAGACAGCGACCCCCACAAACCAGGCCCAGCCAAATCACAAGACGGTTGACCAAAAAGCTTGGTTTCCAGAAGCAAAAAAAAGAGAGAGAACCTTTTTTTTTTCACAGCTCTCCCTTCCCCATTCGATTTTCATGCTCACACAAAGTTATCAGAAGATCCCTCCTGTCCCAATCATCCCTGCCATACGGGACTCTCTTCCTTCCAGATGTGTAAGTGTACACTATTAAAGCATAACATGACACTCGGATATGTCAGGGCTTCCTCTGACACCCTCTTGCCCTTCCCAGACTGCTGACGCCTATACATGGGCAGACCACCTACTTGGTCCCTTCACTCACCTCTGGTAGTGTATCCTCCAATGACATAAATTTTTCCCTTACACTCACAGGCAGAGAACTCAGCCAGAGGATTGGGTAAGGGCGCCACAAAATTCCACGCATCCTGCTCAGGGTTGTAACACTCGACGTTAGAAACGGCCTGCCCTCCGATGGCATAGAGTTTTGAATTAACAGCCACAAGTTTGAAGTTAGACCTGAAAGAGAGACACAAAGGCCCACAGAGTTAGTTCTGATCAATGAGAAGTGTAACGATCGCATGAACTACTAGACTCTCCTGGACATCTGAAGAAAATTCGCTCTCCCAGTTGGGGGCCATTCCGCCTGAGGACAGAGGAGGAAAGGATGGCTTCTCGAATCTCACTCCTGTCCCCAAGATTCCACAGGAATAGCACACTGTCCAAACACTAGCTAACAAAGGTAAGCCATTCAATACAACAAGTTATTAGTCTTGTTCAGCCTTAGTCCAGCAACCAAAGACAATGTGTATAAACTAAACTCCATACTTTCTTTCAGGGGCAGGCACAAGGGTAAGAGGGGAAGGCACCCACCTCACCCCGTCGTCTTTCACCTCTCAGAATGGTTATTTCATTCTTCCTACTGAGTAGTATGGTTTCATCTTAGGGACACACTGGTGCTGTCGAGACAGATAGGCAGGTGCGAGGGGTGACTGCTAAAGGGTAGGTCAGGAGATCCTTGCACAACCAGTATACCTGAGCAGGACACTGGTCCTGCCTCCCCCCTCCAAGGGCATCTAACATACTGCTTCACAACATATAAGATGGGGAGAGGTCAGCACTGAACAAATTCACAGTTTGTATTTATTTATTTATTTATGAAACAGGGTCTTGCTCTGTCACCCAGGCTGGACTGCAGTGGCACAGTCATAGCTCACTGCAGCGGCACAGTCACAGCTCACTGCAGCGGCACAGTCACAGCTCACTGCAGCGGCACAGTCACAGCTCACTGCAGCGGCACAGTCACAGCTCACTGCAGCGGCACAGTCATAGCTCACTGCAGCGGCACAGTCATAGCTCACTGCAGCGGCACAGTCATAGCTCACTGCAGCGGCACAGTCATAGCTCACTGCAGTGGCATAGTCATAGCTCACTGCAGCCCTGAACTCCTGGGCTCAAGAGACTCTCCTGCCTCAGCCTCTCGAGTAGCTTGGACTGCAGGTATGTACCACCATACTCAGCTATACTCAGCTAATTTTTTATAAACATTTTTTTGTGGAGATGGCATCTCACTATGTTGTCCAAGCTGATCTTGAACTCCTGGCCTCAAGTGATCCTCTTGCTTCAGCCTCCCAAAGTGCTAGGGTTATAGGTATAAGACGCTACAACCAGCCTCTAAATATTTTGATCCAGCTTTCTTAGGGTCTTTACATATGTTAAATACTTCCATCGACAAATGCTCATCTTTCATAAAATTAAGTAACTTGAAAAAGAGATGGACAATGGTTTCCAGCTCTATATTCAGTAAATATTTAAACGCTGCTCATCAGCTTCAGACACTAAATAAGTCTTATGATTTTTGAACTGAAAAGTAACACAAAATTAATTTGTTTCAATATAGCACACAAGGATTAATCAGCCCTTTGAAAGCCAGGAAGGATAAACTCTTGGGAGTGGTGGGTCAGTCTGCTGTGAGGTGTGCAACAGTCACAAGTTTACAAGAGGATGAGCAGCAGCATGATGCAACAGAAAAAGACCTGAGCACAAATCAGAAGACCTCGCTTCTAGTCCCAGCTCTGCTGATAACCAGCTATCTGACCCTGGTCCAACCACCTCACTTCTTCATCTGTAAAATGGGGATAACAGCCATCACGAGGTGGTAGAGATGATTAAATCAAACAGTCTATCAGAAACTACTACACAGAGATAAAATACTATAATTCAAATTTCTGTTTTCTAGTGTTTGAAATAAAGGTGCTAGACCAAGTGAATTTCAAGACCACATCTAACTCCAACACAATGATGTCTTCAAAAATAATAATATACTAAGAAAGAATGGAGGTAGAAGCTATGCACACACAAAAACATCATATAAGGGAGTAGATTAAGAAGAAGCAGTAAACAAGAAGCCCATGCTTGATCCCCTAAAAAGTGTTCAATAAAACTGATGCATTATACTTTGGAAACTAGGTTGGTAATAGGCACCTACTAAACAGTTAAGATTTTTTAAAGGTTCCTATCATGTTTATATCTAAATGTGTTTTAGTTTGTTTTTCCAATCAGACCATGAATAGAGTACTCTTCATCAAGAGCCTCGTCTTGTCCCTTAAAGCCAGCCAGCCAGCCCATTTTTTTGTGCCAACAGACGTCAGGGTGGCAGGTACTGGGGGGTCCCTGATTCCTGCTGCTTACCTTTCTTGCTGCCAATGGTCCTTAAAATCCAACCATGATGCCCTCTCTGTGTGTGCAAATTTGGGGAACCAAAGGAAATAAAGCTTGTAAACAAGCACTAAATTTTCCTAGCCGCAATTTGTTTTTGCTCCCCAAAGGTACACAGATAGTAAATTTTGTAAGATCAAAACAGTTTTTAGTATTTATCCAGCATAATCATTTGTCCTAAGCAAACATGTAAGGGGCTTCTTTTTGAGGCCAATGAATAGGCAGTTAAAGTAAATGATTCCATCTCTCCAGACCCCAACACGCTCAAATTCACTTGAAGAGAAACACTTTTTAATGCTGAATTTGTTTTAAGATGAAATTGCCACCTAAAAACAGACCATTTAATAAAGAGGCATACTGCTAAAGGTTATGAGTCCAGGCTTACACAGGGAAATCTCAGACATCACACATCAACTGCTGTCTGACCTTAAACAAATTACTGATCTGTTGATCTGTTCCTCAGTTTTCCCATCTGTTAAGTAGGGATAAGAAGGGCACAATATCTGGCATGCAGTAACAGCTGAAAAGGACAGCACTTGCAGAGATAAGTCATTCTCCATTGGCATTCTAGGGAACGCTTCTCTGGGTGTCCTAAGTCTAAGTTTTTCTTAACTTTGGGAGGGTTGGTTTCTCATTTGTCAACTGCAACAGTCACTGACTGCGATGTTTTATGCTCTCTCATCCACAAATTCTCATCACTTACTGCTTCATTTCCAACTTTCTGAAAATAATTCTTCCACTCTTCACCTCCTGAATGGTAAAGGTGTAAATTCAAGCTATCAACCACTTTTCAAAATTATCCTCTCTACAGTGTTTTCTTAATATTAACATACTATGTTCAGGAGGTAAAAAGAAGAATTTCAAGACCAAGTAACAAGTCATCTATCATAGCTATATACTTGTTACTTGCAATAAATAAAAATATTATCATTAGAATTTCTGTTTTAAGTGAGAAAATTGGATAAAACCACAATTGAATTTCAAGGTCACTTATAAGAAAAAATTTTTTTAAAAGGAGAGCTTTTTAAGAGACAGGGTCTCGTTTCATTGCCCAGGCTGGAATGCAGTGGCCTGATCATGGCTCAATGCAGCCTTGAACTCCCAGCCTCAAGCGATCCTCCTGACTCAGCCTCCCAAGTAGCTAGGCCACCGTGCATGGCTTAAAAAGCTCTTTAAATCCCTAAAAGCTAAGTAACATGAAACATGCTAAACACCAGCACGCAGATCTCAAGGATTAACAGTAGCTACATACAACCATAGGAAGGCAAGATGACACAGAGGTCTGGGTGGCTTCGAGTCTAGCCCTGTGATTATGTCGAAGGTAATTAAACTCACTGAGCCTCAGTTTCCACTTTAAGGAAATGGGATTAATAACATCTACCTCACAGAGATGTTGTGAGCATTAATATGAAGTGACACCTCAAGTTGTGACTACAATACCTGCCCCAGAGTAAGAGCTCAAGAAATGAAAACCATCATTATGACCCCCTATGTAGAGAAAGAAGTTTGCTTACCACCAGAGTAAAAATTAGAACAAAATGCCAAGATCCTTTCAAAAGTCCTTTCTCAACCACTCAGAATACGAGTGATTAAGTCTGTGGGCCATCCAGGTCCTTTTGTCTCCTCTTTCCCCTTCATCTACTTGCCTTCTGCCATGTCCCTATGCATTAACTTCCCCTAGGGACTAGGAAGGGGAGAAGCGGAAAGGTTAGAAAATAGAGGTAGTCATTGTTGCTACCTATGCCCAGCTCTAAAAAACTCCAAAAGCAAAGATGCAAAAAGCAATTTAAACTGTTGGCCAAAATTAAATGGGGGGGTGGGGGTGGCAGGAGAGTGTGAATAGACATACAGTTTTCTTTCTTGCACTATTCCCAGGCTCTACTACAACATCAACCACAGAAATGCTCCAAAAATGGTAAACATTGGCTGAGAGGAGAAGGGACAGCTCAGCAAACGCTAAGGCTGGCAACTGCAATTCCATCTCTGCCAGGAGACACTTGTTTATTAAAGTCTCTCTCTCAGCCTTGCTGTATTCACACATGGAATAGGAGGACTCACTCCAACTCCATTTTCAGAGCTAAAGTGCAGGGCAATGGAAAAGACTAGAGAAAGCTTTGGAAATGGAGAACCTTCATGAACAAACTGCTGCAACAGTGGTCAGTTCCTGCAAGTAATCACTGATTAAAGGGAAAGCAAGCATCCTCAATCTCACAAATGTTTGTTTTTTTTTTTGAGACAAAGTCTCACTCTGTTGCCCAGGCTGGAGCACAGTGGTGCAATCTTGGCTCACCACAACCTCTCCATCCTGGGTTCAAGCAATTTTCCTGCCTCAGCCTCTCAAGTAGCTAGGACTACAAGTGCCCACCACCATGCCCGGCTAATTTTTGAATTTTTAGTAGAGACAGGGTTTCACCATGTTGGCCAGGCTGGTCTCGAACCTCTGACCTCAGGTGATCCGCCTGCCTCAGCCTCCCAAAGTGCTGGGATTACAGGTGTGAGCCACCGCGCCAGGAGGTCTCACAAGCGTTTACATGTGAAGAGTTACATCCTGACAATTTGTGAGATCAAACCCACATTCAGACCATCAGGCAGTGTTGTACACATGGCCTACAGAGCAAAACATTTCTTTTTTACCCCCGATGGTCATATAGCACCCACTATCTTCTCCAGAGTGCAAAAGGCTTTATAAAATCTCTCAGTTGGCCGGGCGCGGTGGCTCATGTCTGCAATCCCAGCACTTTGGGAGGCCAAGGTGGGTGGATCACGCGGTCAGGAGATCGAGACCATCCTGGCTAACATGGTGAAACCCCATCTCTACCAAAAATACAAAAAAAAATTAGCCAGGCGTGGTGGCAGGCGCCTGTAGTCCCAGTTGCTCAGGAGGCTGAGGCAGGAGAATGGCGTGAACACAGGAGGTGGAGCTTGCAGTAAGCCGAGATCGCGCCACTGCACTCCAGCCTGGGGGACAGAGCGAGACTCCGTCTCCAAAAAAAAAAAAAAAAAAAATCACTCAATCCTAGAGTTCCCGCTATTTAAGATTCTAGATCACCGCACTATTCAGTCCCTGGGAAAAGTGAACTGCTCTATATTTGACCCCTTTATCAAAGTAAAATACTGATACATCCCAAAGCAGTCTCCGACAAAGGTGAATCAAAGTAGATGTGAAATTCTGCATAGCCAGAGGCCAAAATCTGGTTTTCTTTCTCAAGGTTCCAAATTTCTTCCAGTGCATGCATAACCTGTATTGGATGCCTCATCTAGGAAAAACTCCATGCTAGGTTTCATTTTTACTTGTCTCATCATCTAAACTCAATTTTAAACTTCTTGAGGGCAGCAATTGTGTCATCAGTTTCTGTATATCCAATAGTGACTAGATGAATGCTGGGCTTAAAGGCTGTGGTGGAGCTGAGGCACACATGATGAAATTTTGAAAAGTAGCACTGTACCACAAAAGATCTGTGCTCTATTTTTTAGAAGGAAATATTTTTTTTTAAAGAAGGGGGGAAATGTGCATGAAGATGGTCCCTGCAAGTCTAAAAGCCAAAACTTATAAACAATGTAAGTGGTTATAACTACTCAATGGATATTTACATTTTGGTTGCTGTACTTATTACACATCCTTGAGCAATTTACTTCTCTGTGCCTCACTTCCTGTCTCTTTAGAATGGGAACCTGCCTAACAGCCCTTGTGAAGAATAAGTTAGATAATACATGCAGAGCAGCGGGAACAGTACCTACTGCAGAGTTAAGTGTTCAATTAAATGATGTCTCTCATTATTTCTCAGCTACTCTAAATAAATATAATGACTGTTACCAAGGTAAAAATGTTCACTATAGTGTTACAAATAAAGTGAAATATAAATTTATACATTAACTTTTATTACAATAATGTAAAAATATATTCCATAATTTTTTTTAAAGAAAACACGTATTTTAAGCACCTATTATTATTGGACATCTTCTTAGGAGTAGGGCTATACATAAGCATTGAGTAAGTCCTAGTTCCTGATTGGAAGGCAGACAGACAACAAACAGAGAATTTCAATTCAAGTGGGGGAATGTGCATGAGATGCTAGAGGAGCAGAGATGGAACACTCAGTCCAAGCCAGAGTTCAGGAAGGAACTCCTAGGAGATATATCATACCTGAGTCAAAGCAGAGGGAGGTAAAGAAGGGTACAATTTCCAATACAGCATCAATAATCAATTAGAAGATATAATGGAGGGTCAGGCATGGTGGCATGTAATCTTAGCACTTTGGGAGGCCACAGTGGGAGGATCATCTGAGGCCAGGAGTTCAAGACCAGTCTGGGTAACATAGCCCCCATTTCTACAAAAAAAAAAATTTAATTTTAAAAAATTAACCAAGCACGGTGTTGCATGCCTGTAGTCCCAGCTACTGGGGAGGCTGAAGCAGGAGGATTGCTTGAGCCCAAGAGTTGAAGGCTGCAGTAAGTTATGATCACACCACTGTACACCAGCCTGGGTGAGAAAGCAAGACCCCATCTCTTTAAAAAAGACAAAATAAGGGGATATTTGGATGTCTGGCAACATTTCGTCCCTTCCACGTGGAAGCAACCAGCTGTGGTTGAGAGGTGGAGCCCTCTTTTGGTGGGGCCATAGCTCTCAGCTTCATCATAACTCCTACCTACCCCTCTATGCAACAATTTCACCTACCCAGTCTCTTTGGGATCTTATTTTTGAACACTGCAGAAAAAATAACAGCATGGGAAAACATGCACATTACATTACATAACAGACAAGAGATTAATATCAGTATTCACACATAGAACTTCTCAAATGAATGTGAAGAAAATAAGCCAATTTTTAGAAAACTGGCAAAGACCATTTACAAAAGAAATACAAATGGCTAACCAACATATAAAAAGAATAATCTCTCTTCTAATTGGGAAAAATCACACTAGTGTTTTTGCCCATCGGGTTTGGGGAAAAAAAGATGATAATATTCTATCTTGGCAAGAGTATAGGGAACTGGCAAGCACAAACACTTTTGATGGAAGAGGAAATCAGACAATTTTTTTCATGGGCAATTTGGCAGGAACAACCAAAATCTATTGATTTATTTAACTGTTTATAGAGATGAGGTCTCACTATGTTGCTCAGGCTGGAGTGCAATGGCTATTCACAGGCCTGATGAGAGTGCACTGCAGCCTCCAGCTCCTGGGCTCAAGCGATCCTCCTGCCTAAGCCTCCCAAGTAGCTGGGACTACAAGCCTGAACCACTGCACCCAGCTTCAACAAAACTTAAAACATGCATACACAGCTGGGCGTGGTGGCTCACGCCTGTAATCCCAACACTTTGGGAGGCTGAGGCAGGTGGATCACGAGGTCAGGAGATCGAGACCATCCTGGCTAACAAGAGGAAACCCCGTCTCTACTAAAAATGCAAAAAAAAATTAGCCAGGCATGGTGGCGGGAACCTGTAGTCCCAGCTACTTGGGAAACTGAGGCAGGAGAATGGCGTAACCTGGGAGGCAGAGCTTGCAGCGAGCCGAAATAGCGTCACTGCACTCCAGCCTGGGCAACAGAACGAGACTCCGTCTCAAAAAAAAAAACATGCATACACTTTGCCCTACCTATCCAGGGATTCCACGAATTTGACATATGAAACTAACTCACATATGGCTACTAAGATACATGCACGCATCTACCAGGATGTTCAATATGGCAATGCTTATTGAAACATCCAATGCAAATGGAAGTGACTTAAATGTTATAAATAAGGGAAAGGCTAATTACATTATGGTACATCCATAGGCTGGAATGCCACACAGCCATTAAAAAGCGTGAGGTAGATCTACATTTGTTGACACAGAAAAAAAGTCTCAGATATGGTTAAATGGAAATATCAAGTGCCACAATAATTAGTACAACCTAGACAATTTTAGAATTTTAAAAAGTGTAAGGTGTTTTGTTTGTTTGTTTTGTTTTGTTTTTTGAGATAGAGTGTCGCTCTTGTTGCCCAGGCTGGAGTGCAATGGCGTGATCTTAGCTCACTGCAACCTCCACCTCCCTGGTTCAAGAGATTCTCCTGCCTCAGCCTTCCGGGTAACTGGGATTACAGGCATGCGCCACCATGCCCGGCTAATTTTGTATTTTTAGTAGAGTCAGGGTTTCTCCATGTTGGCCAGGCTGGTCTCAAACTCCCGACCTCAGGTGATCCGCCCGCCTCGGCC
Organism: Hylobates moloch; assembly: GCF_009828535.3. Classification (NCBI taxonomy): domain Eukaryota; kingdom Metazoa; phylum Chordata; class Mammalia; order Primates; family Hylobatidae; genus Hylobates; species Hylobates moloch. The sequence goes on along the minus strand of NW_026652283.1, from coordinate 26,391,347 downwards.
TCCCAAAGTGCTGGGATTACAGACGTGAGCCACCGCGCCGGGCAAAAATGTGTAAGGTGATACACCCCCGTGCACATTAATATACATAAAACACTTTTCCCCTATTGTTAACCACTATCAACATACTTCTACAGCTGACCCTTTAATAACACGGGTTTGAACTGCGAGGGTCCACTTACATTCAGATTTTCTTCTGCCTCTGCCACCCCGAGACAGCAAAACCAACCCTTCCTCTACTTCCTTTTCCTCCTCAGCCTACTCAACGTCAAGATGATAAGGATGATCCACTTCCGCTTAATTTTCTCTTCCTTAGTTTCTTAATAACATTTTCTTTTCTATAGCATACTTTATTGTTAGAATAAAGTATATAATGCATATACAAAATGTATTAATTGATTATGTTATTGGTAAGGCGTCTGGTAAACAGGCTATTTAGTAGTTAAGTTTTTGGGAGAGTCAAAAGTTATATGCAGATTTTTGACTGTGCAGGGGTTGGTGTCCCTGGCCCCCACATTGTTTAAGGGTTAACTGTATTTATATAAGTATACATATAATTTACAATATAAGTGTTTATACATTTATAATATCTAAAGATAACAAAAGTCTGTTGATACACTGACACTTTTTTTTCTGTACCCTGAGGGCAGACATTTACTGTTTTTACTCTACAGTTTTGTGTGTAATTTGCAGTTTTTCTAAGAAGCATGCACTCATGCATTACTTGAATGCTTTTTTTTTTTTTTTAAGGGGATGAAAAGGGCCTTCCTAGAAAAAAAGACAAAGACTACCAAGGATGTATGAAGGGAAGAAAGAAGTGTGAGGAACTGTGGCACTAAGGATGGCCTGGTGAGCACCGAATGATGTGTAGCTGGAGGCATGCAAGAGGAGTGAGAGAACTCACGGCCGCCCACCCCTAATCAGACCACCACCCATGGCCACACAATGTTCCTTTGTTGTTTCAATTACAGTGCATAGAATTTGTTTTAAAATAACACTTCTGATACCAAATTTTAAATATGGTATCATCTCAATGGTGTAAGTAATGCATTAAAAATGGGCTGGCAGGAAATATGCCAACCTGGTTACTGCCTCTAGGAAGAGCGAGTAGGAATAATCATCTTTTTGCTTCTTCATTCTTTTCCATTTTCTAGTTTTCTGTAACTACGTATTATCAGGGGAAAAAGCATACTTTTCAAAATGAATTTCATATTATAGGAGAAATAAAGCCAGTTATTTCCCCCAAATAATCCCTAGCCGAGGAGGACCCTCGAGTCAAATAAATAGATACATAAAGGATTCTCTGTTAACTGTTAAGACTTTCTTTGCCTAGCTGTGAGCTCCCCAACTCCTTGCTCCACACTTCAGGACCAGGACCCTGTGAGGATTGAGATGGAAACATGTGGATGGGAAGAAAGGGTATTCTCATCCTTTCTTGAGTTACATTGATTCTTTTCCCTGCTTCTGAGTGACCCTGAGGCCTCCAGGGCGCTACCGTCTTTATTTCCTACCATCTCTTCCTGTATATGCTCTTTGCTCTTGTTTTCATATTCCTTCTCTGGTTCCTTTCCCTTCTCCCCTCTCATCCCACTCCTCAAGCTCCTCCTCTTCCTTTCTTCAAGTCACCCATGTTGGAGGCAGGAGAGATTTGCAGAATGGGAGTGGGAGAAGGTTGGGTAAATGAAAATATTCCAATTCTGTAATTGAACACTTCCAGGCTCAAGCTTTGGGTCATGACGATGGCTGTCCAGGGAAGGAAGCAAAAGAGAGGATAAAAAATAAGAAAAGCAACCCCTATTGCAAATGTTAATACATTTCCAGTGATTATCTCTTGATCATGATGGGTTTCACAGTGTGGAAGACTCTGTTGTCACAGTCACTGACAACAGAAAAAAATCTCCCAAAGTCAGTGTTACAGGTTACTGTCCAGTGTGTCATTATCATCAGGATCAAATCCTAAAAACTAAGATAAATTTTTTAAAAATTAAGGAGCAATTTTCTTTTAAAGTATTCTTGTAGGAAACCACAACATCTTTTTTCACAAGAACAGAGGCAAAGAAAGCAGTTTCACCTAAAAGCACAATACCTGCCAAAAAACCACTCCACTACTTGACCTCACTGGGGACTTCCTCTTCGCAATTTCTTAGTTCATTGGGAACTTTGCCAGCGCCAAGGCCAACAACATTCCTGAAGATGTCATTTCCACCTCAGCACACCCTCCCCTATTTACTGGCTCAGTAAACACTGGGGCAATGAACTAATGAACAAGTGAATGAATGAGAAGGCAGCGGCACTCTGCCGGAGTGCTTACCTCTTCTGGTTCATGGAGGCCACCTGGAGCCACTCATTGGTGCTGGGGTTGTAGGAATGCGCAGCGGAGATCTCCTGGCTAGTGATCCTGTACCCGCCCACTATGAAGAGGTAGTTGTCCAGGATGGCAGACCCATAGCCCCTGACATTGACCAGGTCGGGAGGAAGGTTGTTGGCCAGCGGGAACCAACGCTCAGTCATCTCCTCGTACCTGAGCATGGACGGGGGCTCCCCCTGGTAGGGGTGAGGGGCCAGGGGTCCCCCCAGGAAGTCCCCGAGGGCCACGAGGACAGGAGTCCCAGTCATCCGGGCCTCCCTCAGCCTCTGCTTCAGGCTGACATCCCCTGGAGCTTGGGGAGGAGACCCCAGGAGGTGGAACTGGGGCTTGCACAGCACCTCGTGGAAGTGGACGACCATGAAGCGCAGGCAGGCCTCCTGCAGGTCGGGCAGCCCGTACACCTGCGCCAGGCGGTACATCTCCAGGCAGTTGTTGAGCCGCACCTGGGACAGCAGCAGCTGCAGCAGGGACGTGACCTGCAGGAAGGAGGCCGCCTCCACCAGCTCGGACAGCAGGCTCACCTCATCCATCTCCTCGTCCTCGTCCACCCCGCCGCCCTTTTCCCCGCGCGGGCCCAGGAGCCAGCCTTCGCGGGCCCCGCCGGCGTTGATGAAGTCCAGCACCAGCCGCAGGCCCAGCGCGCTGAGGCCGCGCAGCTGCTGCACCTCCGGGCCGCCGGCCTCCTGGCTCAGGGCCTCGCGCATGCCGGAGCGGTAGAGGGCGCGGAAGTAGTCGCTCTGCTCGATGAGCTTCCTCTTGCTCACCGGGTAGCAGCGGTCCTCCAGGCGGATCTGCACCATCTCCTCGGCCGACATGGCTGGGGGCCCCGGGGCAGCAGCGCTCACCGCCAGATCTGCGTGCCGGCCTCCCCGCCCCCACGCTCGCGCCGGTTCCGGGCGAGGCGCCGAGGGATGGCGGCCCGGGAGGAGCGGCGAGGTGAGGGCCGCCTGCGCTCGCCCGGCCTCTCCAGCGGCCACTCCTCCCGGGGCCCGCTCCCGCGAGGCGGCGGCCCTGCCCTTCTCTTTTCCCTCAGCGCCAAAAAAGGGCCGGCGGAGCGCGCCGGGCGTCCTCGCGCGGGCTCTCTCAGGCGACGCCAGGCGGGAAGGGAATTCCAGCCCCCAGCCTCCTCCCCCGCTGCCCTTCTCACTTCCGCCCGCGGGACCCCAGCCGCCGGCCTGACCTGCCGGCTGGATCCGGCTCTCGGGGAGGCCCCGGAGGCTGCGGGCTTGGGCGCCTCGGCTGCTGACGCGCAGCTGCGGGAGGCGGAGGGCGCGCGTCCCCGCAGCCTCTCCGCACGCCCCGGACGCGCCCGCTCCGCCGCCTGCCGGGGGCTGCAGCGATGCTCCGGGGTACCCCAGGGAGAAGAAATTAGTTTTCTCTCCCACGCTGCTTTACACGGGCTAAAGAAAAAGAAATGAGCGTGGGAGGAAAGGGAAGGAGGGAGTCTCTGGTCCAGGGAGACAAAAAGGCATCAAATATGGGGTCGTCCTTCTGGCCCAGTCCGGCATCGAGTGTCAGTGGGCTGAGGCACGCAGGCGATCTGTGGACATGTTGGTGGCACGTACAGCTGATTCTCTGGTAGGGTGGTCGCGTAGGAGCCATCTTACAGGAGGTCCAGGCAGATGGCAGCAGGTTCTCAGAGGAATCGGGTTGGGAGGCAGGGGAGCTTGCATTTGCCACTGGGGCCCGTTATGCTCCCTAAGTTATTAAAAGAAAGATGAAAACGCAGCCTGACTAAATAAAGTTACATCACGTGGGTTCTGGTTTTAAACCATGTTTTCTATGAGCCCTTGCTTTTCTACTTCAGTCTGGTTGGACTAGCCATTACGGAATGTTATCCTGGCGCAAAAGATCTGCCAAATCGGCTCATAAATGTCTGCAAGAGGTAGCTTTTCTTTTCACCCCCTTTCTCCACCTACCCTGCCCTCATCATCTGAGGACTATTAAGAGAGACCACACGTGCAGTTTGGCTGAGCGCGGTGGCTCACGCCTGTAATCCCATGACTTTGGGAGGCCCAGGTGGGCAGATCACGAGGTCAGGAGTTCGAGAGCACCCTGGCCAACATGGTGAAACCCAGTCTCTACTAAAAATACGAAAATTAGCCGGGCGTGGTGGCCCGCGCCTGCGATCCCAGCTACTCGAGAGGCTGAGGCAGGAGAATTGCTGGAACCTGGGAGGCGGAGGTTGCAGTGAGCCGAGATCGCGCCACTGTACTCCAGCCTGGGCGACAGAGCGAGACTCCGTCTCGGAAAAGAGAGACCACTTGTTTCCTATGTTCTCTCACTGAACATTGCAATTAGAAGGACCACCCCAAATAATAATAAGAAGGACTTTTTGTGTTGAATGAAATTCATCCCAGGAAGGGGGTGGAGGGAGAAATATATTGTTAGGGTTATCTTTGGGTAGGAGAAGGGAGAAGGATTGGGAGGAAGCAGAGGGTGTGTTCACTATTATCTTACAAAACAAAAACAGAAAACCTTGAAAACTTCCCCCAAACCAAGGTTTGAGAACTACCTATGATAAACAGTCCTTAACTTGGAAAGAATATGTGTTTGGATTTTTTTTTTTTTTTGTATTACAAACTTCAGCTTTCTTCTTGAATGACAGGTTGTTAAATAATATCTTCTTCATAAGTACATTTCCCCTATTTAAAGAAGATACATCCTACCATGCTAACGTTTTATGTTAGGGAGGGGAAAGGGTTAAAAACCAGAGAACTAAAGAAAGTCAAAGGTGAAACATGAGATCCTGTCAACATAGTTTGGTTACATTTGTGGTTCTTACTATGTAATTTAGCTGCTTCACAGACAGGTGATGTTGTCATCTTTTACTTTGTTTATTATTATGACTTTGGAAAGGAGGTTTGTCTTTTTATTTTTTAGAAAAAAAATGCATTTTTTTTTTTGAGACAGAGTTTCCCTCTTGTTGCCCAGGCTGGAGTGCAATGGTGCGATCTCAGCTTTCTGCAACCTCTGCCTCCCAGGTTAAAGCGATTCTTCTGCCTCAGCCTCCGGAGTAGCTGGGATTACAGGCATGAGCCACCACTTCCGGCTAATTTTGTATTTTTAGTAGAGACGGGGTTTCACCATGTTGGTCAGGCTGGTCTCGAACTCCTCACGTGATCCACCCATCTCGGCCTCCCAAAGTGCTGGGATTATAGGCGTGAGCCTCCGTGCCCGGCAAAAAAATCCATTTTTTTTTTCCATAGAGATAGGGTCTTGCTACCTTGCCCAGAACAGACCTCAAACTCCTGGGCCCAAGGGATCCTGCCACCCCAAGTGATCCTGCTGCCTTGGCCTCTCAAAGCGCTACTGTGCCTGGCCTATTTTCTTTATAATAATGCTAGGAATAAGGAACTAAAAAATAAAAGACATAGAAAATGTTCTAGTAGATTCTGGCCTCCCTGGAAAAAAATGAAGGAAATAAAAACGGATCTATGACTTAACTCAGTTGTTTTCTTGGATTCTATAAAAAACATTCATCTCTTCACCTTGCTTCACCTGGCCTTTAAATCGTTACTGATAAAACTCCATTTTCACATCAACCCTTCACACTTTCATTCTCTATGAGGGTGCAGTGAGACACGATAAGCTTTGGAGCAGGAGATGGAGTGGGTGATCATGGATTTAGCAGCTTCTTTGGAATGGTAGAGTGTAACATCCTGTATTAAGCATCAGGCTGGGGAATTTTGCTGGGAGGCGTCCCCTGTATCAAAGAAGCTTGGACCCACGATTTTTCTGTGCCTCAACCGGCAACAATGCCAGATTCAGTGGGTCAGCCACAAAGAACAGGCTCTCAGTCTCTCCTCTTTCTCTTGAATCTTTCACCAATGGATGCTTTTGTTTCCCAGCCGTCATAGATATGCCTCAGACTGGTATTTTCTTGCCTTTTTAAAACAGACCAAAAAAATCATGCTCAAAGAATGATGTGCATTAGAAAGGCAATTCAAGCACAGTAACATTATCAGGGTAAGATGAGGTTGGCAGGGAGTCTGGGGTATTAGTCTCACAATACAGGGCATTGATCTTGTGAGGTTTTTTTGGCTCCCAATATGATAATAACATTATTTAGGATTGGGAGCATCTTAAATGATCAAATCATTTTAATAAATTACATAGTAAGTTTTCTGTTAAGCTAGAAATGCAAAGTCAGAGCAATATAAATTCCTTTATTTTAAAAAGACCTAAAATTATTCCTAGGCTTCCTGAAAATGTTGCTTTATATAACTGGAGGTATAATTTTATAGATCTGTTATTGACTGATCATTCAATAATAAAAACCAGCTTTGTGGTACTATCTGTAAAACAGTTTTACAAAAGAGTAATGGTCAAATAGAGTTAGGTAATTTTTATTTTTTATTTTTTTAGACAGGGTCTCACTCTGCCATTCAGGCTGGAGTGCGGTGACACTATTACGGCTCAATGAAGCCTCCCAGGTTCAAGTGCTCCTCCCAGGGGCCTCCCAGGTTCAAGTGCTCCTCCCACCTCAGCCTCCCAAGTAGCTGAGATTACAGGCATGCGCCACTATGCCTGGTTAATTCTTACATTTTTTGTGGGGACGGGTTTTCACCATGTTGCCCAGGCTGGTCTTGAACTCCTGGGCACAAGTGATGCTTCCTCCTCAGCCTCCCAAAGTGCTGGGATTACAGGCATGAGCCACCACACCTGGCTGAGGTAGGTCATTTTTTAAAGAATGTATGGAAAATATCCCTTTTGAAATAGCAAGTAGAAAAAAATCTTAGTACAAGATCTTTATCACAGTATTGCTTTCAATAACAAAAAATTGGAAAACAACATAATGTATAATAATAGTAGCTAATATGTATTGAGCGTTTAGTGTGTGCCAGGCACTGTTGTAAGTGCTTTACATGGATTACAGTACTGTTTTTATATTTTACAGCTGAGGAAGCTGAAGTGCAGAGTAAATTTTGGTATGGTAGAATGAAATGCCAAAGAGCCATTAGAAGTTTTTGTGTAGATCTTTCTTTAGGATCACTGAAAAATATACTTTTTTTTTTTTTGAGACAGAGTCTCGCTCTTGTTGCCCAGGCTGGAGTGCAGTGGTGTGATCTCAGCTCACTGCAACCTCGGCCTCCTGGGTTCAAGCCATTCTCCTGTCTCAGCCTCCCAAGTAGCTGGGATTACAGGTGTCTGCCACCATGCCTGGCTAATTTTTGTGTTTTTAGTAGAAACGGGCTTTCACCATGTTGGCCAGGCTGGTCTTGAACTCCCAACCTCAGGTAATCCGCCCACCTCAGCCTCCCAAAGTGCTGGGATTACAGGCGTGAGCCACCATGACTGGCTGAAAAATATACTTTTACATTAAGTTTTAAAAAAAAAACAGATTTTGGAACAGTATGATTCCATGTATGTAAACCTATATATTGTAAAATAAAATTTATAGGAGGCCAGTGCGGTGACTGATTCCTGTAATCCCAGCACTTTGGGAGGCCAAGGTGGGAGGATTGCACAAGCCAGGAGTTTGAGGCCAGCCTGGGCAACATAGTGAGACCTCGTCTCTACAAAAAAAAATTAAAAAATAAATAAAACGTATAGACCATTGGTTTGTTTATTATTTATTTGAGACACGGTCTTGCTCTGTTGCCCAAGTTGGAGTGCAGTGGCACAACCACAGTTCACTGCAGCCTCAACCTCATGGGCCCCACCTCAACCTGGCTAATTTTTTAAAATTTTGTAGAGACAGCCTCTCCCTATGTTTTCCAGGCTGGTATCAAAACTTCTGGGCTCAAAGCAATTCTCTCTCTTCAACCTTACAAAGTGTTGGGATTATAGGTGTGAGCCACCGCACCAGCCAAGACCATTGGTTTGAACTGAGCTGCTGCACTAGCCCCAACAGATGAAACCAAAATGGAGTTACTCAGGGTGATGCTCCATGATGCCACCAGGCCAGAACCAAGATCTGTATCTGATCGTTGAAAAACTCGGGAGAGAGATAATAACCAAATCCCCAGACAGGCTGCTTTTAACCAGCACGATAAGGCAGTGCCCTCTGCTTTAACTTTTACAAGGAAAGTAATCTATTTATTTATTTATTTATTTATTTATTTTGAGACAGGAGTCTCACTTTGTCGCCCAGGCTGGAGTGCAGTGGCGCAATCTCGGCTCACTGCAAGCTCTGCCTCCCGGGTTCATGCTGTTCTCCTGCCTCACCCTCCTGAGTAGCTGGGACTACAGGCGCCCGCCACCACACCCAGGTAATTTTTTTGTATTTTTAGTAGACACGGGGTTTCACCATGTTAGCCAGCATGGTCTCGATCTCCTGACCTCGTGATCCACCCGCCTCAGCCTCCCAAAGTGCTGGGATTACAGGCGTGAGCCACCACGCCTGGCCCCTGCTTTTTATTTTCTATTTCTGCTTTCCTCAGCTCTTTTCCATCAACAAAGCCACCTCCTCTGCTCAGTTTATTGGATTTTATAGAATGAGGTGTTGCCCTATTCTGGAATCACAAATAAAAGCCAATTAAGATCTTTAAACTAAATTTGTTGTAATTTTGTATTTTGACAGTTCATCTGTTTTTTTAAATAACAATATCCAGAAAGATGTTTATTAAGATGGTAACTGCTTGAATAGTTTCTTTTTGTATTTTTCTATATGATTTGAATTATTAAAGTGAACATATGTCAATTTAATAGAAGCAAAAACATTTTTAAAGAAAAAACATTTAAAATTTTCAGGTACCATTTTTTAAAAAATAATTTTTATTAATTTTATCAGCAAATGAAATGGAAACATAAGTAAATAAAACAACTTGCAATTTTAAAATAAAGGTGACCAGGCACGGTGGCTCACACTTGTAACCCCAGCACGTTGGGAGGCTGAGGTGGGCAGATCACTTAAGGTCAGGAGTTTAAGACCAGCCTGGCCAACATGGTGAAACCCCATCTCTATTAAAAAATACAAAAATTAGCCAGGCATGGTGCTGCATGTTTGTAATCCCAGCTACTCGGGAGGCTGAGATGGGAGAATAGCTTGAACCTGGGAGGCGGAGGTTGCAGTGTGCCAAGATTGCATCACTGCCCTCAAGCCTGGGCAACAGGGTGAGACTCAGTCTCAAAAAATAAATAAATAAATAATTAAAGGTGAAATAGTGACTGTTTCCCAAATGTCTTGAATTTACTAAAGCTATGCTATTACTTCACTACCATTTAAAAATTATTTCTCTTTATTTTTTCAGTTCCTCAATATTCCTAAAACAACTTTATTTCTGTTTTTTGTTTTTTGTTTTTTTTTTTGAGACGGAGCCTTGCTGTGTCTCCCAGGCTGGAGTGCAGTGGTGCAATCTCGTCTCACTGCAACCTCCGCTGCCCAGGTTCAAGTGATTCTCTTGCCTCAACTTCCTGAGTAGCTGGGATTACAGGCGTGCACCACCACACCCAGCTAATTTTTGTATTTTTAGTAGAGATGAGGTTTCACCATATTGGCCACATTTGTCTCAAACTCCTGACCTCTAGTGATCCGCCCATCTCAGCCTCCCAAAGTGCTGGGATTACAGCCGTGAGCCAACATGCCTGGCCTATTTCTGTTTTTTAACAAGCAAAACTGAAGTGTCTTCCTTTCATCAAAGCTTATGTAGTGATTTAAATGAGATAGAAGTAGTATATGGTCTTAAAATGGTTCTAGTTAATTAGGTTGAGCATCCTTGTTTAGGTAAAACTTCCATTTATTTCGCTCATCTATCTGTATCAGTGTTTCCCAGACATCTTAGGAAATCACCTGGGACTCTTGTAAAAATAAGAATGTCACTCTCCACTCAACAGCTACTGAATCAGGCTGTCGTGACTTTCAAAGTACCAATCACATTTGTGAACCCCTCTGCAGAGCAAGAGCACCCTATTGGAAAGAAATATAATGTATTCCACATTGCAACAGTGTAGTGGTTCTGGGTATTTGATAACAAGGCCTTATAACAACTTTTGATTCAGTTGCATTGCTTCCTGGTTTCTGCAATTTCAGCGCACAGGGACAAGTTTTGAGATTGTTATGGATGCCTCCCTCTACCTCTGCATTCCAGTTTCTACCATTTCTTTTTAAAATACTTGGCCCCAAGAAGTTATCCATTTCCAGACTTTATGCAATCTCCAAAAACAGTTTTAAAAAATTTAAAGCATGCTTTTACATTGAGACTTGTAGATCCTTTTTTTGTTTGTTTGTTTTTTGTTTCTTAATAGCACCAGCCCCTGCAGGGCTTTATTTATGTATTTACTTATTTAGTAGAGACCCTGTCTCCCTGTGTTGCCCAGGCTGGTCTCAAACTCCTAGGCTCAAGCAGTCCTCCTGCCTCAGCCTCCCACAGTGCTGGGATTACAGGCATTAGCCACCCCGCCTGGCCAAGACTTGTAGATCCTTTAAAATGAAACTTTGATCTTTATTTAAATATAATCTGACAGCAAAAGGGTTAAACAATTGTGGCTTGTTCCATTATCCCTGAAAGGAATACGAGAACTTCAAAGAATTATATAGCACACAAAAGAACCTATACTTAATATGACTCAAAGACTTGAAGATTATAAGATCAGAGAGTAGACCTTCCTGTTTATGTCTCGAGGGCATTTTCTAAGAGAAATAGCCACAGAATCTCATAAAATATCGAGAGTAATTTTTTGTTACTCATCCTTTCCCTTCCTTCCTTTGCCATTATAAAACCTCTCTTCCCTATCCCTTCAAACAGATGGAATCGTCTGAGTCTTTGCAGGTAAGCAACTGAAATTTGCTTTCTATAAGAAGTTCATTAGAATGAAATATTTATCATTTTGTGTATTCTGTGTGGCTTAGGCAAGGTTAGGAGTTAGTGCATAATATAATTTTTGCTCAGAAGAAAATGAAGTGTTTCATATTTAAAGCTATTCAGTCTTAACTACTTTCCTTTTCATTATCAATTATTATCATATGTTTCTAAAAATCAAAAGATATGTAATAACTGGATTGACTATTATTAGGAAACAGATGAAGAGATGAATGTTCAAAGAATGCTAATGATTTTTGTGTCAAAAAGGTGAATGAGTCATTGTATAAAAAGGTATAAAAGAAATACAGATCACAGATTAGAAAGTTTCTCTTTTTTAAAAGAAACAGTAGAGTGCTTTGTGCCAAAAGCTGATTATCACTAATGCTTCATATAAAATTGGATACAAAAAAGCAACAGTTTTATGCTTTGAGCTAATTTGTCACCTTGGATGTCACAGGATATGAAACCCACAACTTTCACAAAAGCAACAGTCCGTTTTCACTGCCTTTTCAAATGTTTGGGCATTGCAGTTGAAATGATTTTATTACTATTTAGAAATTTAAAAACATTTCACCATTTTCCTAGTGTTTTTTGTTTGTTTGTTTGGTTTGGTTTTTCTGAGACAGGGTCTCACTCTGTCACCCAAGCTGGAGTGCAGTAGTGTCATCTTGGCTCACTGCAACCTCTACCTCCCAGGTTCAAGCAATCTCCCACCTCAGCCACCCAAAGTGTTGAGATTACAGGTGTGAGCCACTGTGCCTGGCCAAGGTTTTTTTTTTAAGTAAGAATGAAAACCCAAACCAGTGCAAAAAAAATTTTTTTAGTGAACCTGAATGTCAGAACTTAAATTCAAAGAAATAGAGATGATTTTTTAAAAGACAATCTGCAATCACAAGTTCTTTAAAAATCAAACAGAAGTGCCCTCACAAAATCATGTCTTGTTTTTGATGAAATGGATACTTCCTTTATCTGACGTCAAGTGACTAACTTATTGTTTCCCTCAGAAAGCCTCTTGACTAAGGTTTCCACTTGTCTTTATATTTACTTAGCAAAAGGTGTCTGTGACTATTCACTTTCAGAGAAAGAAGAAAAGCAGAAAAGAGAATGCACATCTTAAGATGCTAAGGGACAGGGGATTGAAATAGCCTGGAAAGTGTTCAGAAAGAATGCCAGCAAATCAAATGTTCACCTGGGGCTCAGGAAGAAAGAAAAGAAAAATCAATGTGCAGTCAAAAGAGTGGTCTTATTTTGCCAGAAAAGCTGCAAGGAAGCTCTCCCTTAACAACACCTCTGACATTCCAGAGACTGTCCTAAACTCCAGTGTTCAGCTTCTGTCTGGAAATCAGACTTATCTTCGAGTCTTCCTTCATACAGGAAAAATGCATGTGGCAGTGGTAGCAGTGAACATGATATTGCTCCTAAGCATGGGGTGGACATCAGACTCTCTCTGCTCACCCACAATTTTTTACAGAGACTGCTGGATCCGTCGCTTCCCAGGTCTTCTAATCAATCTGGAGGAGTCTCAGAAGCTGGGAGCCCAGTTCTTGAAGTATTATTCTGAAAGCACTGGCCAGGAGTGCAGTAGGAGCTGCTGTCTCCGGAAGGATGGTAAGTATTCATGATATGCTTGGGCAAAAATAAGAAGAAACTTCCAAGGATGAAGCCCTAGGTGAGGAGCCCTAGGCAGAGGCCAGTAAACAGTTGTAAAGGACTAGAGAAGATGCCCTAGGGTGTGGGAGAGAGAGGGAGAGGAAAGAGAGCCGGTGAAACTGATTTCACAGTCTGGGCCAGAGCAGGCTCTATTTACAGATTTAATAATGATCCAGAATTTGATAGCACCTACAGGAAACAGAATCCTCTTTTCTTCACCAAAATGCTAAATGAAAATATTTCCCCCAAGGTTAATTTACAATATTTTTACAGCTCAAAATATATATGATTTTAAAAATATTTATTTATTTCTCATTTTATTTTAAATTTTTAGAGACAGAGTCTCACTATGTTGCCTGAGCTGGTCTCGAACTCCTGGACTCAAGTGATCCTCCTGCCTCAGCCTCCCAAAGTGCTGGGATTACAGATGTGAACCACTGCACCCAGTCAAATATTTATTATAATTTCCCTTTCAAAATACATTTTGGTGATATTAGTATCATATCAAATTTTTTTTAATGTGCTGGGCCAGGTGCGGTGGCTCATGCCTGTAATCTCAGAATTTTGGGAGGCCGAGGTGGGTGGATCACCCGAGGTCAGGAGTTGGAGACCAACGCAGCCAACATGGTGAAACCACCTCTCTACTAAAAATACAAAAATTAGCCAGGGGTGGTGGTGAGCACCTGTAATCCCAGCTACTCGGGAGGCCGAGTTAGGAGAATTGCTTGAACCCGGGAGGCAGAAGTTGCAGTGAGCTGAGGTCGCACCAGTGCACTCCAGCGTGGGCAACAGAGCAAGACTGTTTCACACACACACACACACACACACACACCCCTAAACTAAAATGTGCTGACTTAGGTTTACCAAATGCGGAATGTATTAAAAAACAATTTAGAGTGCGATTCATGTTTTGAAAGAAATAGGGAGATATATGTCAAATACCCGCCCCAAAATCATATTTCCAAATATTCCTCATAGATGGTTTGTCTGTCATATGGAATCTGCGTGTAGACTTCATCCATATAATATGATCAAGACCTGCAATTAGGAATGTTTATTTTATTATTGCAGGATTTCAAGTTATAATTGCCTAAAGACTTCTTTCATTTCTTTTTCATTTTTCCAAGATTTTAATGCTACTTAAAAATAAACAGCAAAAGCAATACAGCACTTTAAAATAATTCCCTTGGTTGTTCCACACTTTCTTTCCATGGTTTCATATCAACTTGTTAACTTCCAATGCCTCTTGCCCAATTACGTATGTAAGATTTTTGTGTATGTAAGATTATGTATGTAAGATTTTTGAGATGAAAATTGGAGCTACAATAATTTAATAAGAGGAAATCTTTTTGAAAAGTTAGCCAATCCAGATTTCCACCTTCCAGATGCTTTTAACTCCCATAAGGCCTCACTGAGGGGAGAGAGCAGAGGGGCAGGACACTTCCTTGAATTTTCCCGTAGCATGAATTTACCTGACTCCACAGCAGAGAAGCCTTGGCCTTTGGACTGTCGGGGATACTGTAAGCATATAGGGCAATCCCATGATTTTAAAGCCCGTGTAACTTCTCAGTTGTGGCTTTCTTCCTTCAGAACAAGAAAGAACAGGAAGCACATTCCAGTTATTAGCCGGAAGACATCACTTTAAAATGCCACAATCCTGCTCAGAGCTGGGATGCCGAATGTATACAAGGAATGTAAAACATGTTTCAAAATTGTCCTCTACAGAATCAACTACTTGCTCATCAGAAATTTTAAAGTCTTAAGTTTGAATAGTTTTTCTTTCCCTTAAACTTTACAGCACAGTTCTCAGGGAATGTATTTGTAATATGTAATGTATTAGCAATGTATTATTTACTAATTTTTGTCTTATTCTTTCTCCTGGAAAAATAGAGTGCAGCAACATGAGGTTGTCCTAGAAGTAATGATGGAGATGCAACTCCTCACAGTTCACCTTACACAGAAGCAGTACAGGTTCTGCTAGCAGCAGATCCACAGCTTTAGGCATGCTTTGAGGTCTGGTAATCAGACACTAGCCCTCTGTAATCTTATTTTATTAAAGAAGTTGATACCTTGGCGGCAGGTAGCTCATGCCTGTAATCCCATCACTTTGGGAGGCCGAGGCAGGCAGATCACTTGAGGTTAGGAGTTTGAGACCAGCCTGGACAACATGGTGAAATCTGTCTCCACTAAAAATACAAAAATTAACCAGGCGTGGTAGTGCACGCCTGTAATCCCAGCTACTCGGGAGGCTAAGGCAGGAGAATCACTTGAACCCAAGAGGCGGAAGTTGCATTGAGCCAAGATTGCGCCACTTCACTCCAGTCTGGGTGACTGAAAAAAAAAAAAAAGTTGATACCTTTTGGCCAATTTCATATCACATGGTCTCTACTGCACTGCAGCAGAAGTAAAATCTATGTTGCACTTTCGTGAGGGTAGACTGAAGATTTGCATTACACAAATCTGCTTCAGGTTTTCCAGAACTAAGGAAACTTTTTTCTTTTTAAGTCTTCTCTTCCTCTGTCAGAGAACTATTTTCTTTTTCTTTTCTTTTTTTTTTTTTTTTTTTTGAGACAGAGTCTTATTCTGTTGCCCAGGCTGAAGTGCAGTGGCGTGATCTCAGCTCACTGCAACTTCTGCCTCTTGGGTTCAAGTGATTTTCATGCCTCAGCCTCCTGAGTAGCTGGGGTTACAGCTGCATGCCACCATGCCCAGTCAATTTTTGTATTTTTTTTTTTTAGTAGAGATGACATTTCGCCATGTTGGCCAGGCTGGTCTCGAACTCCTGACCTCAAGTGATCGGCCACCTTGGCCTCCCAAAGTGCTGGGATTACAGGTGTGAGCCACTGTGCCTGGCCAAAGAACATGTTTTAAAAAGCAAATTTGCGTAGAAAAGGAAAGACAGCATGAGCCAGTAGTGTGTCCCCACCTGCTAGAATTCTACCTGCTAGCATCCCTGCCTGTCCAGTCCCTGCCTCTTTAAATGACACTGATTAGGCTTTTCCTTGGATGTGGTTTTCCATGTGGGGAGAGTGCACAGCTGCAGTCAGGGCAAGGTGATGCTCACACAGCCTGTGGCCTTTCCACCATCTGAGCCGCTCAGGTATTACTCTTTTGCCCTTCCCACTACTCCCTCTTCTTCTTTACAGCATTTGTCCCTGTATTTTCCTATTTCTTTCTCTGGTGACCCCCAGCCGCTTAGTATTCTGAGAGGACACTGTGCCTAGAAACCTGATATATAAATCCCCAGGGTTTTTTGTTGTTGTTGTTTTTGTTTGTTTTTTGAGACAGAGTTTCGCTCTCGTTGCTCAGTCTGGAGTGCAATGGCGCAATCTCGGCTCACTGCAACCTCCCGGGTTCAAGCAATTCTCCTGCCTCAGCCTCTCGAGTAGCTGGGATTACAGGAATGCGCCACCACACCTGGCTAATTTTGTATTTTTAGTAGAGATGGGGTTTCTCCATGTTGGTCAGGCTGGTCTCGAACTCCCGACCTCAGGTGATCGGCCCCCCAACCCTCCGACCTCCCAAAGCGGTGGGGTTACAGGAATGAGCCACCACGCTGGGCCCCCAGAGGTTTTTGTAGCTAATCTAACTTTTCATGAACACAAAATTCTGGGACCAGGAAATAATGAATGATTCCAAATATCCTGTGTGGGATGGAAAGTATGAAAGATTACTTTGAGAAAATCAGTATTTTCTTTTAAAAAGGCATTTTCTGGCTGGGTGTGGTGGCTCCTCCCTGTAATTCCAGCTTTGGGGAAGGCAGATCCCTTGAGCTCCGGAGTTTGAGACCAGCCTGGGCAACATGGTGAAACCCTGCCTCTACAAAAAATACAAAAATTAGCCCAGCATGGTGATGTGTGCCTCTAGTCCCAGCTATTTGGGAGACTGAGGTGGAAGGATTGCTTGGACCCAGGAGGTCTAGGCTGCAGTGAGCTGTAATCGCACCACTGTACTCCAGCCTGAGTGACAGAGCAAGACCCTGTCTCAAAAAATAAAAAAAAGTATTTTCCATATTCACAGAAGCAGTTACAATAGTTTATAAACGTTCTGCAAAATGTCTGCACATTGCCCTGAAAAATACTGTTAATCCAGTATTCCTGAAACAAATATAAGTTACTCAGAGTTCATTAAACTGGTGGAAATTGAGACCATCCACAGATGTACTTCGCTTGTTTCCCTTTCAGTTTCCTGTAACCTGGCTGTCTTCTACCACAATCCTATTCATGACAATATCAACTGCCTCCATGTTCACTGCCCAACACTGGAGAGCTGCATATTAGAGCCTGGAACCAGTGCCATTTTGTACAACATAACAGACGGTAATGACTACATATTTCAAGACTTTTAAAGAATGCTGGCAATATTCTAGTAGAGGCATATAGCTGAGAAACTGGCTGGCAATAGCTATATGTGAGTCCCTAAAATCATTATTTTCCAGTGAACTTTGGAAAAATTTTGGATATCTAGGAGAGAAAACTGAAAGAAAATTCTCTTTAGTTTGATGTGTTCAGCAAAGAGTTCACTCCAGATTATAAATCATACATGATTGAACAAGAGCTTACCCACTATATTTCATGAATCTCAAGAACTCTTAGCAAAGCCAAAGGAAGCGTTTCTCGGCCGGGCGTGGTGGCTCATGCCTGTAATTCCAGCACTTTGGGAGGCCAAGGTGAGCAGATCACGAGGTCAAGAGATCGAGACCATCCTGGCCAACATGGTGAAACCCTGTCTCTACCAAATTACAAAAATTAGCTGTGCGTGGTGGCACACGCCTGTAGTCCCAGCTACTCAGGAGGCTGAGGCAGGAGAATCGCTTGAACCTGGGAGGCGGAGATTGCAGTGAGCCGAGATCACGGCACTGCACTCCAGCATGGTGACAGAGCAAGACTCTGCCTCAAAAAAAAAAAAAAGGTCCTGCGGTGGCTGAGGGTACCACTAGGAGATAAAGAAAATACTAAATGGCAGTTTTGAGGGCCATGGACACTGCAAACAGGATTCGGAAAAGAGGGATGTCAGGTTCAGGGAAACTTACCACCATGTGCTGACATACATTAGCATATCATTGGTCCCAAGATAACCAGTGTATTTTATTTTAGAAATGTAAGTGTTTTGTGCCCATTTATGTAATCTCAGGGTGTAAATTAGTGACCATAAAAGAAGAGATTTTTGCCATCAAAATGCAAAGGAGATAAATTTCTTTATCAATTTGTATGTATTGAACACCTGATGCTCCAGGCTAGAATCAACACTGTGGAAGGTCACAGCCGTATCTCTGCCCTCAAGTTCCTTTATAATCTAGATGATGTGACAAATCTTACAATTAGTGTTAAGACACAACTAAATACAAAAATATGTGAAGCTGCCTCAGTGCGAAGTTTCAAAGGGGAGGCTAGTGAAAGTCAGTGTATCGAGAGGAGGTTCATGGAAGAAGGCAGGCAGAAGAAGATAATGAGTTCTATATTATGCCACAGGAGAGTAAGCAAACAGATCTGGCCACAATAAGGAGACATGTAGTTGCAATGAAAATATGGCTAAGATAAGGTAGGGACAGGTATCGTAAAGGCCGTGGACAGAGTAGAGTTTTGATTTGACTTTGTCAGAAACAGAGAACAAGGGCATTTAATGAAAAAACATGTGAAGTGATATCTATTTGTCCTAGTCCAGGAAAATTACATGCAGGTACAGATTAGAAAATCTAGTCAGGGAAGCATTAAAGTGTGCACAAAGTGACTGTAGTTGAAATGAAGAGAAGGGATAATTACCAGAGCATTGGGAAGATTGAATAAGGACTTCATCACCTTTTAAATAAAAGGAAATGAAGTGAGTGGAGTCAAAATCACTTTGCAGGCCAAGTGCAGTGGCTCACGCCTGTAATTCTAGCACTTTGGGAGGCTCAGGCAGGAGGATCACTTGAGCCCAGGAGTTCGAGACCAACCTGAACAACACAGAGAGACCCCCATCTCTACAAAAATAATTAGCCAGGCAAGGTGGTGTGTGCCTGTGGTTGGTCCCAGGTACTCATGAGGCTGAGGTGGGAGGATCACTTGAGCCCAGGAGTTCAAGGTTACAGTTAGTTATGATTGCACTATCACACTCCAGCCTGAGTAACAGCTGTCTCTTAAAAAAAAAAAAAATCACCTTACAGTGTAGATTTCAGTGTGGGTGATGGAAGAATGATGATGCCAATGAACGAGACAAGGAGGCAGAGGTAATGATTTTGGCTTTGGGCATATTAAGAGATGATATAAGAGGTCCAGATGGAAACCTCCAATAGAAGACTGGATAAATGAGATCAGAGCTCAAGAAAGAGGGGAAAACATACTGATATGGGTTTCAATACCATTGATGTAGTGGTGCCAGTTGAGTACAATCTCTTAGTGTGTGTTAGAGGGGAGGGGGCAGTGAAGAGAAAATACAGCTGAAAACCAAGGACTGAAGATTATGGAAACCACACAACCAGTGAGATTGTACAAGACAACCAGCAAAAGAAAGTAAAAATGAGAGGCAGGTAGTCTGGGAGAAAATGCCAAGGGGGTCCGGGGTCCAGGGAGTCATGGAATAATTCAAGAAGGTGGCCGGCAGTATCAAGGACAAGAGAGAAGCCAAAGCAAGGTGACGTGAGTGATCAGGAAGTAAGGAAACAATTGACTACCTCAGAAGCAAAGGATGCTGGCATGTTTGCGCAGAGAGAGAGAGAGAGAGAGATCACCAGCAGGGACCATTGGAAAGCTGCTGAGAGTTTTTTCTCTTCTCCTATAAAGACAAAGCAGTATTTGTTCATGTCTGAAGTTAAAGGGAAAGGAGTTAGTATACAAGGGAGAAAATACTAAAGACAAAGCAAGACCCTCAGAGGTCGAAAAGGGATGAGACTTAAGGCTTTGCTCATGATTTTGCTTATAGTCACCCTTCTCAGGCCGTATTTTGCTTAACTTGATTTAAAGATGCTATATTGCTGGGTGCAGTGGCTCCTGCCTATAACCCCAGTACTTTGGTAGGCCGAGGCCGGCGGATCACTTGAGCTCACAAGTCTGAGACCAGCCTGGGCAACATGGCAAAACTCCATCTCTACAAAAAAAAACCACAAAAATTAGCTGGGTGTGGTGGCACACACCTGTAATCCCAGCTACTCCGGAGACTGAGGTGAGAGGATTGCTTGAACCCGGGAGGCAGGGGTTGCAGTGAGCCGAGACCATACCACTGCACTCCAGCCTGAGTGATAGGGCAAGACCCTGTCTCAAAAAATAAATAAATAAATAAATAAGTAAATAATAAACGCTATATTGTGTCTCAAATCGTTACTGTTTCTACAGCTCTCAAAGTAACACTCACTATTGTACAAAAACCCTGACAGACACAAAGCCTTCTCCTTGGGTGTAGTCAGATTTGTTCATTTAAAAAAAAAGTGTTTTAGAAAGTTAAGATAAATTCAAATGTAGCCAGTATGTTTGGAAGCCTTTGAGAAGTATGTGGTAGTAGAACATGAATTTAGCTTAGTTCAATAACTCATACTGGCAAAAGCCAACCCCTTCTCCAAACTGTTCTTTAAGGTTTTTGCTTTGAAAGTAAAAATAAAATGAATGATGCCTTATTTATTTTTCAGGTATGGATCCGGATTTGCTGGTTTTTGAACAATCTCCCACGTATCTAAATACTCGTTCTTCATCCAATAGATGGGACAGACTAAGGGTTCTAAAAGCTATGAATTTAGATAAACAAACCACCATGATAAATGGTATGCTGCCATCCACAGAGGCTCCATCCTCAACCACGCATCAAGATTTGGTTGAAAACACAAACAGTACCGGTTATTCTAAGGAATTAACCACAGATTTTTGGGCAAGATTTACTTCCCGGAATGACTCCATTACCACAAAGATAAATAAGGTGTCACCAAGTACTGATTTCATCAGCAATCCAGATAATAAGACTATTTCTCCTTTCTTTGTACCCATAGACACAAAACTTTCTCATATGCCGATTCCACCCCGACTCAACAGTAGCAAACAATTACCGAACAAAACCAAAGGATACAATAGCAGAAACCACACATCTGCGAATGAAGATGAGGTATCTGTGACTTCAAAGACTTGGCTGGTTTCTGTGGCCCTTTGCACCTCTGTCATCTTTCTCGGCTGTTGTATAGTCATCCTGGCATCTGGATGCTGTGGAAAGCAGCAGGGCCAGTATAAACTAGGACAGAGAAAATCAGGATCCTAGCACCTTAAAAACCATAACCATATGAAGGAGAACTCTTCATAGTAAAAACTGTAGCAAGATTATATGCTTTCAAGGATCTCATTTTTAGTTTTGTGTAAGAAAAGGCAGTTTGGTTAAAAAAAAAAAAATTAGGCTGGGCGTGGTGGTTCATGCCTGTAATCCCAAAACTTTGGGAGGCCAAGGCAGAAGAATTGCTTGAGCCCAGGAGTTCGAGACCAGCCTGGGCAACATAGTGAGACCCTGTCTCTATAAAATTAAAAATTAAAAAAAATAGCACATGGGGCAATATGATGCACCTGTGGTCCCAGCTACTCAGGAAGCTGAGGTGAGAGGACTGCTTGAGCCCAGGAGGGCAAAGCTGCAGTGAGCCGTGATTGCACCACTGCACTCCAGCCTGGGCAACAGAGCCAGACTCTGTTTCAAAAGAAAAAATAGGATGCTCACTCCTACCAATCTGTGGGAAAAAAAAAAAAAGGCTAATGCTTGATAAACATAACTGCTTTTTTTGTTGTTATTTCTATTTTTTGAGTAGTGTTCCCTCTGCCAGAGTTGCAAAATTCTGATCCTTAACAGTTGTTACTGAGTGAGAGACACTGTTCGAGTGCTTTGGGGGCATGAACTCACTGAATCCTTCCAACCCTGAGAGGTGGGTGTACTGCTATTAACCATGATACTATTATTATCACATTTTACAGACGAGGCAACTGAGGTGAAGAGAAGTTAAGCATCTTCCCTAAAGACACACAAGTATTAAGCAGTGAAGTCAGGACTTAATTAAACACAGGTAGTCTGGTTCAAGTCCATGCTCAAAATCACTGTTAGACTAAGAGCCTATGTTTTCCCAAAAAGCATGAAAAAACAATACCAGGAAGAAAACAGCACAATATCATCATATTGGCCTCCCAGTCAAGGCCAAATTATTGTCACGTACAGTAATGCAATCATGTAGTAATTTGAGCAAAAGAACACAGTGACTAACAGTTACTAACCCATAAGCAAATGCTTCCTGATCTTAATCTAGCTTTCTACTTTCAATTGATTAATCCGTCTCAATCCCAACCCGTCTTCATCTTCCTTTCAGTAATTGTGCTACGGAGCTCTTTGAGCTTTTCATGTTGATTTCTGTTGAATAAAGCTCGGGAGTTTTAGTTTTAGTTACATCCCTCACTTGTATACATTCTGTTTTCCCAGGTGTAAAGATTAGCTCCAGGTGTTTCAGTTCTGTCCAAATCTTACACCAGATTTACCCCTTAAATCTTAGAAGACTCTTAAGTGTGGAATACTGTAGTTCAAGTCTCTAATAAACTTAAGCTTTTTAGGCCCCTCATCTCATTCCTGAAACTGGTTTTTAACGTGAGAACAGATATTAAAAGACAGCTAATAAGCATAAAGAATAAATAAGGGGCTGGGCACAGTGGCTCACGCCGGTAATCCCAGCACTTTGGGAGGCCGAGGCGGGAGGATCACCTGAGGTCAGGAATTCGAGACCAGCCTGGCCAACCTGGCAAAACCCTGTCTCTACTAACAATACAAAAATCAGCAGGGCATGGTGGCACGTGCCTGTAATCCCAGCTACTGAGGAGGGTAAGGTAGGAGAATCACTTGAACCTGAGAGGTAGAGGTTGCGACGAGCTGAGATTGCGCCACTACACTGTAGCCTGGGCAACAGCGAGACTCTGTCGAAAAAAATAAAATAAAATAAATAAGGGGAAATCCTATTTATAATACTTACAGTACTGTTTCCTCATATGTTAAAACAGACAGTCTGTGGGTACACTAAATGTCCAGATTTCACCACTATGCAATATATCCATGTAACCCAACTGCACTTGTACCCCTAAATCCATAAAAATAAAACATTTAATTTCGAAAGAAAAAGAAAACCCAAATTTTCTAAGTCCAGTGGTTTATATTTCCTTTTCTTTCCCTGGTATTAATACTGGGTGGAAAAAGAGAATGACTATTTCTTTTAATACAAAAGAAAAATATAAAATCTCTTGCAGTTGAATACTAACCACAGTTAAAAGTCTGATTTTAAAATTTAATCAAAAGGCCAGGCATGGTGGCTCATACCTGTAATCCAAGCACTATGGGAGGCTGAGGCAGGAGGATCACTTGAACCCAGGAGCTTGAGACCAGCCTGGGCAACATGGCAAGACCCCGTCTCTACAAAACAATACAAAAATTGGCCAGATGCGGTGGCTCATGCCTATAATCCCAGCACTTTGGGAGTCTGAGGCGGGTGGATCACCTGAGGTCAGGAGATTGAGACCATCCTGGCTAACACAGTGAAATCCCCTCTCTACTAAAAAATACAAAAAACTAGCCAGGCGTGGTGGCATGCGCCTGTAGTCCCAGCTACTCGGGAGGCTGAGGCCGGAGAATTCCTTGAACCTGGGAAGTGGAGGTTGCAGTGAGCCGAGATCTAGCCACTGTACTCCAGCCTGGGTGGCAGAGTGAGACTCCATCTCAAAAAAAAAAAAAGAAAGAAAAAAAATTTAATGGGGTGTCGTGGTGTGTCCCCGTAGTTCCAGCTACTTGGGAGGCTGAGGTGGGAGGATCACTTGAGCTCTGGAGGTCGAGGCTGCAGCGAGCCATGAAGGTGCCACTTCACTCCAGCCTGGGCAACAGAGTGAGGCCTTGCCTTAAATAAATAAATACATAATCAAAAAATTAGCCAGGCATTGTGACACACACCTGTAGTCCTAGCTACTTGGAAGGCTATGTTGGGAGGATTGCTTAAGCCTGGGAGGTTGAAGTTGCCCAGGAGGCGGAGGTTGCAGTGAGCCAAGATCATGCCACTGCACTCCTGCCTGGGCAACAGAGTAAGACTCTGTCTCAAAAAAAAAAAAAAAAATCAATTTACCTTAACGTCATAATTCATAAAATTAGTAGGTGTCATAAATTTTATCAATTTCTTCCCTAATACATTAGGGGGAAAAAACACCATGCTATTTGAAGCAGGGGGCGGGGGGGGGGCAAGATTTATATTACCCTAAAATTATATTTACAGAAATAATTCAGTAAGCTGTCTTTATACATTTTTGTACATACATTTAGAAAATCATTATTTTTTCTTTTGAGAGAAGTCTCGCTCTTGTCCCCCAGGTTTGAGTGCAATGGCTTGATCTTGCCTCACTGCAACCTCTGCCTCCTAGGTTCAAACGGTTCTCCTGCCTCTGCCTCCCAAGTAGCTGGGGTTAAGGCTCCTGCCACCACGCTTGGATAATTTTTGCATTTTTTAGTAGAGACGGGGTTTCACCATGTTGGCCAGGCTGGTCTTGAACTCCTGACCTCAGGTGATCTGCCGTCTCAGCCTCCCAAAGTGCTGGGATTACAGGCATGAGCCACCACGCCAGGCCGAAAATCATTAAGTATACGTGAATTGCTTAGAGGTTTTCCAGTAGACTAGGGCTGCTAGAATTAAAAAGGGTTTTTTTCCCCTTGGGGCTTCTCAGAATTTTACTCATTACTTAAAGCTGATCATTTCATATAAATGACCTTAATTTGGGAAAAGTATATTTACCTTCTAAGAAAACAAATTCCTTTTCTTCTTCAGCCCTTCTGACTGTTAGATAAATTGAGTAAATTTGGACTGGAGAGACAACAGACCAGAATCAGTTAAGAAGTAAAACAACTGAGACTAGAGACTACTTTCTTACTGGGAGCCAGAGACGAAAGAGAACTTCCGAATAAAATTTTAAATTTTATTAAGAAACAATCAGACCAACCCAGGCAACATAGCAAGAGCCCATTTCTACAAAAATAAAAAAATTAACCAGGCATGGTGGCATGCTACTCGGGAGGTTGGGAGTAGCTGGAGGTCCCAGCTACTTAGGAGGTTGAGGTGGGAGGATCAGTTGAGCCCGGGAGGTTGAGGCTGCAGTGAGCCAAGAATGTGCCACTGCACTCCAGACTCCAGCCTGGGCTGGAGTAGAGCAGACCGTGTCTCAAAAAAAAAAAAGTGACAACGTTGGAAAGATTTCATGGTTACTTCCTAGGTGGGTGTCACAACCTTAGCCTTAGTTATTGACTGGACCCCAGGGTCCAGTTTGTTTGTTTCTTTTTCTTTTTTTCCTTTTCCTTTTCATTTTTTGGAGACAAGTTCTTGTTCTGTCACCCAGGCTACAATGCAGTAGAGTGATCATAGTTCCCTGCAGCCTTGAACTCCTGGTCTCAAGCAATTCTCCCACTTCAGCCTCCCAAGTTGCTAGGCGTGTGCCACCATGCCTGGGTAATTTTTATCTTATGTAGAGACAGTGTTTCACTTTGTTGCCCAGACTGGTGTCCCACTCCTGGCCTCAAGCAATACTCCCACCTTGGCCTCCCAAAGCGCTGGGATTACAGGCATGAGCCACTGCGTCCAGCTTCTCAAAAAGAAAAAAAAAAAAAGTCTGTAACTGTTTAGTATTATGAAACACCAATATTGCAAAAATATGCAAAAGAATTAAAGCACCCTACAATTAAGAAAAGAGATCTGATCTACATCTTAGTTGCCTATGTGTTTAAGCAACTTCTGGGCTATAGAATTTAAGTTTAAAGTCAGAAATGACTGCATTAATATAGCAAAGTGTCCCCTAGCATTTTCATTATAAAGATGAATATAATGTTCCAATTGCATATATTCAGTCAACTGGCAGATTTTAAAGGACAAGGATCTGATTAATGACAAATAGTGCTGCTTAATTTTGCTAAAATTACAGTAATAACTGTTATATATACATACAGATATATATGTATATATACATTTTTAAAGTAGAGACACGGTCTTGCTATGTTGCCTAGGCTGGTCTCAAACTTCTGACCTCAAGCCATCCTCCCACCGCAGCCTCCCAAAATGCTGTGATTACAGGCATGAGCCACTGCACCCGGTCCAACTGTTTTGTTTTTGAGGCAGTTTTGTATTAATCCGTCAGCTCTACGATTTTGCCATTAGGCTCAACAATTGTTTAAGAGTCTTCAGGTTACTTGGAGTTGGCCAAACTGCAAAAGAGGGTAGAGTCCTCTACAAGGCCATCCTACTTCTGACACCAACTGTAAGTTTGTGGGGGATTCCCTAAACAACCCTCAGGTTCAATAATTCACTAGAACTCAGAACTGAATGAAAGCTATTATTCTCACAATTACAGTTTATTACAGGGAAGGATACCTTGAAGTCGCCCAACAGAAGAAGTATGTAAGTTGAGGCCCAGAAGCATTCAAATGTTTAGTTTCTAGTGCTCTCCCCTAGGAGTCAGGACACATTACTCTCCTAGTATCAGTGTGTGACAATATGCATGGAGTATTGCTAACCCGAGAAGCTTACTCAAGCCTCCGCGTTCAAAAGATTTTTTTTTTTTTGAGACGGAGTCTCTCTCTGTCACCCAGGCTGGAGTCCAGTGGCACGATCTCAGCTCACTGCAAGCTCTGCCTTCTGGGTTCACGCCTTTCTCTTGCCTCAGCCTCCCGAGTAGCTGGGACTACAGGCGCCCGCCACCATGCCTGGCTAATTTTGTGTATTTTTAGTAGAGAGGGGGTTTCACTGTGTTAGCCAGGATGGTCTCAATCTCCTGACCTTGTGATCCACCCGCCTCGGCCTCCCAAAGTGCTGGGATTATAGGCATGAGCCACTGCGACCGGCCCAAAGATTTTACTGGACTCCATTCTGTAGGTATGTTTGCTGATTGTCTGCTGAGTCATCTCGGCTGCCAGGTGGACTAATACCATGTGACTGAAAGCCCCTGTCCTAAATCACATGGTAGGTTTTTCTGGCATGTTGGTCCCATCCTGAGATCTTTTGGGGCCAGCTACCCTGCTAAACAAAGACAGTCCTATCAGGTACGATACAGATTACCTCCCAGAAGCCAAGGGCAAAGGCCAGACCTCTGGGTAAGGTCAAATCCTTTACTACACATCCTCCTCTCTGCTTTCATCTGCACTGTATTGTTACACAGGATAAACCACCCTAAGCTACCACTCCTTTACATGTTCCCAAGTCATCATCTCTTCTCAGCTTCTACTGTTTTCAAAATGTTTCCTTCTTCCATCCTGTTAGGAATGTGAGTTTTTCTTAACTCTGAATGAGTCTCTGAATGTACTGGTATGTTTCTTGAAATATGCTCTAAACATGATCTAAAATTTTGGTTTTTATCTATACTGCTTTTCATCCACTACTTACCAATTTGGCTCAGTCTAGCCCCTTTTGAGTTCGTTCATAAGTGAGGCCTAGGATTAAAATGATAAGTAGTGTAGGGTGCCCCAGCAGGGTGCGACATGCCTCTTTCTCTCCTTTTTGTACTCAAGGCCATATTGTCCTTCATAACCTACAGACTCCTGGCCTCAATCACACCAGATCATACCTTCATTTCACACAAATTGTTTAGGAAATCGTTGTGAAATTCCATTTTGGCTTTCATTTATACTCTCTAATTCTTCTAGGCAAAATAAGTCTATTAGGCAAATAAACTCAGTAATTCCTTTATTTTGATTTTAAATTAATCACAACCCTCAAAGTGTTAAGAAACAGCTGACAGGTGTACTTAAAAATACTGAATTGAGAGCTACATTGAATGCAGGGTTTCCCAGGGTAGTTCTTATTTTGTCACTTACTCCAATTACATTCAAGGTCCTTATCCCTCATCTTTTTCCTGAGCTGCGGCAGCTCTAACTGGGGCACCCAGAGGGATACATACCAGGTAATCTCCACTTCTACTTTTCTGGTAGCTTGGCCCTGGCAAAATGAGCCCCACATCTAGAAAGTAGGATGCTAAACAAAGTCGAGTCAATGTATCTTTTTAGTAAATATCAGGTTAGAGAATACTCCTGAGGACCTGTTTCTAACCAGAATTGACAAATGTGAAAAATGCATCAGCTAGACAGCAGTCATGTGAACAGAGCCCCGAACTGCAAGTCAAGGAAATGGGTTCTGGGCTTATCTTCCCAGGTAACCAAAACCTTTATTCAAAAGCAACTACTGAAATGCCAGCTTGTGGGGAAAGAAATGGGGAAGGTGATAAAATCACAATTAAATGCATGTATATACATGAATACCAAAGCTATTATGTAGAAATAAAATCAAAACACTTTAGACCAAGAAGAAATTAGAGATCTCCTAGTCTATTGCCCCAGTGTAAAAATAAAAAAACTCTGGAGTAATCATTGCCATTAAGCATTAGTATGAGGGAAATAATTTTAACTCTGAGGAAAAACAATGATTTTTTTAACATTTTCAATTTTATATCAAATTAGATACTGATCACGTCATAAAATTAATAAATCAAGCAGATTTTTCTACTCCATAATTCATGTCACATTTAATAGTCTCTTCACAGATTCTTTGTACTGAGAAATGGAATTTTCATTTTCCTCTTCATTTTTAATACTAACAACAGACTTTTTGTACTCTTCAACTTCTTTAGTACCAAGGAGCTCTTCTTTATTTATTTCCATATTTTTCTCAGCAGCTTTAATCTGGAGAAGTGTTTCCATGATATTTCTTTTTGATGAGCTATTTTCCCATACATATTCTTCCATGTCTGCTTCAGTCTTACTTTTTTCCCATTCTTCAGTATTCTGAAACAAAACAAAACAAAAAAAATGAGTTCTGAATTCTGAGAAATATCAAATGTTTCTTTCTTTCTTTCTTCTTCTTTTTTTTTTTTTCCTTTTTAAGGGAAGAGAAGTTTGCAAAATGTGGAGAGGCCCTGGCCAACACCTTGTCTGTGCACTTTGGCCCCTTAACCCCGCACTGTTAGCCACTTGCACCTGCGCTTGAGGGCTGCACACTCTGTCACGTGAACACTGGTCTGTCAAGCTCTGTTACCACTCGCTACTCTATCCACATAATTACAATCTGTCTGCCTTGCAATCTGTACTTACAAAGATATGCTGTTTTCCAGCAGATACAGAAAATAACTTTTTGCAGCTATTCTCTAAACCCTAATACATCAACATTTCACTTTTTTTTTTTTTTTTTTTTTTTTTGAGACGGGTCTCACTCTGTCACCCAGGCTGGAGTGCAGTGGCGCAATCACAGCTCACAGCAGGCTCAACCTTGCAGTCTCAGGTGATTCTCCCACCTCAGGCTCCTTAGTAGCTGGGACTACAGGCGCCCACCACCATGCCCAGCTAATTTTTGTATTTTTTTGTAGAGATGGCGTTTTGCCATGTTGCCCAGGCTGGTCTCAAACTCCTGGGCTCAAGTGATTATTCTGCCACGGCCTCTCAAAGTCCTGGGATTACACAGGTGAGCCACTGTGCCTGGCCCAACATTTTGCATTTCTGAGTTATAATCTTCAACTTCTTTAGTACCAAGGAGATCATTATTAAAAATAATGAGAGCTGAGAGGAGACTGTATGTATTTCTGTGATATGCTTGTGGGATGATGAGGCAGACTAATTATTATAATAAAATTAAGAATATGATGTACATAATACATGGTTTTTAGTCATAATGACTTCATATATCCTGGAATTTTCTTTGTTCCCCCCCAAGACAGAGTCTTGCTCTCTTGCCCAGGCTGGAGTACAGTGGGGCGATCTCGGCTCACTGCAACCTCCACCTCCCGGGTTCAAGCGATTCTCCTGCCTCAGCCTCCTGAGTAGCTGGAATTACAGGCGCCTACCACCACGCCCAGCTAATTTTTGTATTTTTAGTAGAGATGGAGTTTCACCATGTTGTCCAAACTCCTGACTTCAAATGATCCACCTGCCTTGGCTTCCCAAAGTGTAGGGATTACAGGCGTAAGCCACCGTGCCCAGCCTATCCTGGAATTTTATTTTGTTATTATCTTTCTGTTCCCATAATGTGAACAATGTTTTGGTACTACTTGTTTTTTCTTACAAAAATTATTACCATGCTATTCTAGGGAACACTGGTAGGCTTTACAGTAATATAGCGTAATTCAGATTTACGATTTAAATGGAGATGTAACAGTCTGTGAAAAATCAAGCGACACAGCTAATAAGTAATATGCCCTGGTTCAAAGAAGTGCTGAATACTAGTCACATTTTTTTCCAAATTAACACATAATAATATTCTGAGCTACAGGCTGCTATGGAATCATCTACTATTCTGAATAACAACTTCTAAAGGTGGCAAAATATTAAAAGATGAGTATATTTGTGAGGCTGTCAGAAATACTATTCTACCTCTACAAAATCTCCTTCAAAGAGATCCCAGCTTGAGTAGACATCTCCAAGGCTCTGCAGAGCTGAGTAGGCACCAAGAAGCAGGTAAGGTTTCCACCCGTGCCACCCTCCCACCCCTATCCCCACTACAAGTGCCTATGAAAAGAAAGCATTGGAGATGTGTTCCTCCAAGGGTAAAGAGGAGCCCCACAGATCACAAACAAGCCACTGGGGACATCACCAAGTCAGCAAACCCTGCTCAGATCACCAAGGCGAAAAGAAGAGACTTAGGAGAAGAAATTCTGCTTTGAATCCTTCAAACTGGGTACCATTTCTTCAAGGGAAATCAGTAAGATGCAAGATGTCTTCCCTGGCCCCCAAATTCCTGAGCCAAGTGGGGTATATTTGCACTTAAAATTCCTGCATGTTTGCCCCACCTCCCTGTAATAAATTTATGGCTGTGGACAGCGTCTCATCGTATGTTCTAGAAATATCCAGTTGAGAACCAACTCTCTGTCCTTTTTTAAAAAAAATCTGGTCGGGAGGTTTTAGGCTTGGCAGGGAAGGCATAATGTGAAACAACTTCTTTTTATTTTATTATTATTATTTTTTAGGCTAGTCAAGTAGTGAGAACGGGCTAAGAGCAGAACAAGGAATTCAATCTGTAACTGACTGTGAACAATCAACTGAGATAACTCACTACCTTTAGACCAGCCTGCAACAACTTATTATGCCTCTCCCCCACAACTCTGCTGCAAATAATTTCTAACAAACTCTGAATTTGTGCATTAAAAAAAAATTGGCAAAATTATCCTACCCCACCTAATTTTTACTGTAATACTTGAGAAAGGAGTAAATGTCAGCCCCTTAAAAAATAAATGTCCTAAATTAATTACATTATTGGTTCTATCTACTCTTAGAAATGTTTTAAAGGTTTCAAGACAATGTCATAGTTTTTTCACAATTCAAACTTATAGGGTAAAATATACTTAATCTAAAAAACCGACAAATACATTTTATAAAGTGTTAAGTAAAACAGTCACTCCATCTCATTCCTGACTCAACTGCCTGACTGCTAGAAGACAGGCAATTAAGAGACTTAACTATTTAGTATTTTTAAGTTTCACACATTTTATCTGAATTTTCTTAACAGCTTCACAATAGATGCTTACGCAGAGGAATTAATCAAAGTAAATCCACTAATAATTCCCACATTTCATGTCTCTTCCCCTTACATTTGGTGTATATAATTATACACTGGTTTGCCAAGATGTATTACAGGTGTGCCAAGATAGTGATTTCCCTCAGCCCTTGTAGCCAGGTGAGCCTCGAATACTGGCAGCAGAATGAAGCACCCTCCTCCTTCATTCATCTCAGGTGTGATCAAAGCTGACCTACCGCCAACCTCAACTCCTGTACTCAAAGGACCCTCCTGATTAGCTGGACTATGACTAAGGTGCATGCTACCATGCCCAGCTAATTTTAAATTTTTGTGGAGACAGGGTCTTGCTATGTTGCCTAAGGCTGGTCTTAAACTCCTGGCCTAGAGCAATCCTCCTGCCCCAGCCCCTCAAGGTGCTGGGATTAAAGGGTGTAAGCCACCGCACCTGACCAGTAAATAATTTTCTAAGTGTGTAATCACATTGAAAAGGTACATGGAGGTAGGCCAAGGTGGATATCCAGGCCTGCATGACTCAGCGAGTTTGGCGTGCAGGCGCACACCCCCACTTGTTATATAACCTGTTTGTGTAAGTTCATCCTTGGCTCTGAGCCACTGTTGTCTGTAAAAGGTATAACTGCCCTGCTACCGTTGTACAGGCGCTCTTGGGGCTCAGCTTCGCTCAGCATGGCTCTTGTGCAGGCACTGGTGCCCAGAGAAAGAGAGACAGCCAAAGCTGTCCATCTGGACAGGAGGGAGCCAGGACACAACTCGGCTTGCGCATGCCCAGATAAAGGGTTAAGCTGCTGACCCTGAAGGCAGGGGAGAGCCTTCTGTGAAGCTGCAGGCATGGGGGTCGCGGGAGCCACACAGCCGGAGCAAACCACCGAGATAAAGGTGGACAGTGTAAGAAAAGCTGTTCGTAAGAGAGCTAGTGTAAGAAAGCTGTTAATTTGAGCTGCTGCTGAATAAAACTATCTTTCACCTGCCTACAGCCCCCCAAGTGTTCTTTGTGCTCATCCACCCACGCCCCTCGGACTTCAGCATGGGCTGGACCAGGACCCCGGGAACTGACAAAAAGGATAGGAAACCCTGCACTATGGAATAATGTACATTTATAGAAGAAAATCACTATGGTTTAAAGTCACTAGCAAGGAAAACAAACTACATTCTGTAAAAGGCCTGGCTTCCTATCCTGTACTGAAAACAATGCAGTGTTCAGCCTCAGTTGCGAACTAAACAAAATTCACATTTTCTTTTTTCTTTTCTTTCTTTTTTTTGGCGGGGGGGGATGGAGTCTCACTCTTGTCACCCAGGCTGGAGTACAGTGGCACGATCTCGTCTCACTGCAACCTCCGCCTCCTGGGTTCAAGCAATTCTCCTGCCTCAGCCTCCCGAGTAGCTGGGATTACAGGCGCCCACTACCATGCCCAGCTAATTTTTGTATTTTTAGTAGAGACGGGATTTCACCATGTTGGCCAGGCTGGTCTTGAACTCCTGACCTCGGGTGATCTGCCAGTCTCGGCCTCTCAAAGTGCTGGGATTACGGGCATGAGCCACCGCGCCTGGCCTTCTTTTTTCTTTTTTGAGATAGGGTCTCCCTCTGTCACTTAGGCTGGAGTGCAGTGGCACTATCTTGGCTTACTGCAGCCTCAACTTCCTAAGCTCACGCGATCTCCTTGCCTCAGCCTCCGGAGTAGCTGGGACTACCAGAGAGTACCACCACGCCCTGCTAATGTTTGCATTTTTTTGTAGAGATGGGGTTTTGCCATGTTGCCCAGGCTGTTCTCAAACTCCTGGGCTCAAGTGATCCACCTGCCTTGGCCTCCTAAAATGTTAGGATTACAGGTGTGAGCCACTGTGCCCAGCCAAATTCACATTTTCTACATGGTCTAGCTTTAGGATCCAAACTGCACAGCTGAATAAGAATTCCAAGATAATGACAGTAACAATCCCAACAAATTGAATACTTAATTATATATCAGGTATCTCAAATGCTTATGTATACTACTACATATAATTCTTGTTAAGATTTACTGGGATAGATTTTAAGAATTACATAGATAAGAAAACTGAGTATTATGGAAGTTAAACAGAGGTCCACAATCTATTGAGAGATTTCAGATTTCAGAAATTTTTGTATTTTAGAAAGTGAATTATGGTGCATATATCATATATTTTTTAACACCTCTAGAGAGGGGTCTATAGCAGCATCACCTAATCCAACACATAATTTTTAATGCAACATACATGAATATTCACACTAAATGGAATGAACAAAAAATATAAATAGCCTCTCATCTATTCAGGTCACATGTTTGTCACCGAATAAGTTATGGAAAGACTAACAATTTCTAAAGCTTTTTGGGTTTCTAAATTACAGATGCAGGGTTGAGGCAGCTAAGTTTTGCTCAAGGTCATCCAGGAAGTTAGTATAAGATGGTATTTACCGTGAGCTTTGGTATTTCCCAGACCTCAGTTTAAATCCTAACTTTCATCATTTATTACTGTAATAGGTGAGTTCCTTGAACTTGTATCTCTCTAAGAACTGACTTCACAGGGCTGTTCTAAAGATTAAAAGAGGTAAGGAATATCCATGTACTTAGAGGACCTGGCTCATAGTAAACATTACATAAATGTTGTTGTTAATAACACAACTTCAAAGAGGAGTGGGTTTCAAACCCACATTTCCCTACCTCTAAAACCTATGTACCTATGCCAAGGATTTGGGGAGAAGTATTGGGAGTAAGGGGTTCCACAAACCTGCAGAATGGCTTCAATGTGTACATGACATGTACTCCACCACCACTACGAAGCAGTAAACTAAAACTTCGAAACTAAATATAAATACACAACTGTCCAAATGTTTCACTATATTATTCCCACTCACAAAATCATATAGTGATATTTACAAAATTAGATAAAATACACAGAAACAAGAGGTCTTTATATCTTGGTCACTGACTCCATACTATTTGCAAATAAGCAGTATCTTTCCAAGATGTTTAATTAAAAATAACAATTTTGAAATGTTTATGTATGTGTGACTTAAAATGGCTTTTTTTTGGTAACAGTTTCCTTAACACTTTTAACCTCCGGGTCTTTTAGCAAAAGTTCAGTGTCATATTAAAAATAGGACATTAATACTAATGGAATAATAATCCAGAATTGAATTCTGATACAGTATCAGCAGGCTGCAATTTTAAATACACCTTCATAGAAAAGATGGAAATTACTAAAAAGTAGAAGAAAAAAAAATCATCCATAATTCTGTTACCCAAAGATGGCCCATTAACACTGGTAACACTTGGTGTATATCTTAAATCAGTTTTTTAAAACCCTGCTATGATTACATTTTATTTACAATTTTGTGCCCTGACTTATAGTTCACTATCAATTCCTTTTGAAAGAGGTGGAGTCTCACTATCTTGCCCATGCTGGCCTCGAACTCCTGGCCTCAAGTGATTCTCCCACCTCACCTCTCAAGTAGGTGGAATTAGAGATGGGTACCACCGTGCCTGGCTGCTACTATCAAAATGTTAGCTTCTAAAACCACACCCAGCATTGAAGTCGTTAGCTGTTTCAGTTTCTTTTTTTGTAGTCAGAAGGCTAAAGTGGGAGGATTGCTCAAGCCCGGGAGACTGAGGTTGCTGTGAGCCGAGATCACACCACTGCACTCCAGCCTGGGTGACAGGGCCAGACCTTGTCACACACAAAAAGTTTATTTTATTGAAGTGTAGTTGGAATATATTAATTTTAAAGCACAAACAACAGCATACTCAAATTACTGGGGGCAATTAAAAATACCATTTTAAGCTCAAATTGATCATCACTTAGGCAAAGAATTCAATTAATTTGTTGACTCCTATTTTAATGCTTTGACCATGAAATATTTACAATTTCACCATTTAATTTATAAATATGTATCACACACACACACATGCATACCCCTTTTCTTTTCCTTCCTCCCTGCAATGAGAATCTGCCCTGATCCCAACTCCTGAAGAAGCAATTTTCCATTCCATGTGATCCTGTTCTCTTTTCCAGTTGGCTTGATTATTCATTTACTCATTTATTCAATAAATATTTATTGCACAACTACTCTGCCAGGCATAGTGTTCTCTGGGAACATTCAGTCTAATGAGAGACTTGAAGTTGACTGTGAGCCAGTCCGATGAATATTGTGATCCCCGTAGAGGAGAAGCATCCACAAAGGCCTTGAAGCCGGAAAGGGCTTAACACAATCGAGGAAATGAATGAAGGCCAATGAGAAGAAGTGGCATGGGCTGAGGCTGAAAAGCTGTTGGAACACTCACTACATGCCAGGCACTATTCTAAGTGCCTTACACGTATTAACTCATTTAATTCTCACAACAAACCTAGGAGTCAGTACTATTATCATCTGTTTTACAGATCAGGAAACTGAAGCCCAGAGCAACTGAGTAATTTGCCCAAAACCACATTGCTTGTTTGTGTTAGAACAACATGTTCTAAGGAACCTCGAGGCATGATAAAAGGAGTAACAAAAAATACAATAACATAACTTGAACCTCACATCTTTTTTTTTTCCTTGTATGAATTTAATACAAAGAAAAACATAATAGCTAATTCATGCAAGGGTCAATGTATTCTGCTATAACAGAAGGCAAAGAAATATCTGCTCCACTGAGCACACAAGCCTGTCACCTCCTACCTTCTTATTTACAACTCTCTTTGCCTAGGACATGAATCACAGTAATATTCCACTTCTCATGATTACAAGTAAGGCCTTGTGCTGTATGAGAGAAAACAGTTTGACCATTTTTTAAAATCCTAAGCAATTTGAAAATCATAAAAAATACGAAGAGGCAAATATTCATAAAAAGTGAAAAAAGAATTATTGTCAATTCTTTCAGCTACCAAAGCTAAATTTTTAACTATGTCAAGGAATTCAATTCAATTAAGTTTTAAAAAAATTTACTGAATGCAAATTTGCCAGACACTGTACTAGATGCTGAAAATATAAAGATGAATGAATATACACTCCTTGTCCTCAGTGATCTCACAGTCTAATGGGGTGAGCAGACACGTATACAGGCAATTACCAGAAAAGTAATAAAAGGAATGTTAACTAGAGGAGGGAAAACGGATGGGCAGGAAACAGAGAGGTTACAATTGAGGTGTATTAAAAGATTCATATGAATTTGCAAGGCTGATCAATTTGAAAAAAGAATTATAAGCAAAGAGAATAACATATGCAAAGTTATGAAAGAACCCATTATGTTCATTATGGCTAAGGTATAGGCTATATAATGTATATTTCCTGAGTGCTGGTAATGAGGTGGCAAATTGCTGTGAATGGCATGCTAAGGAGTTCAGACTCTATCCTAAGTAACGGGAAACCACTGAAGGATTTTGTAAAGGAATATGGTACAAGAGACTTGTTTTTTTGAACAGTTACTCTAACAGTAATA
This sequence comes from Hylobates moloch, assembly GCF_009828535.3. NCBI lineage: Eukaryota > Metazoa > Chordata > Mammalia > Primates > Hylobatidae > Hylobates > Hylobates moloch. Next base: position 26,354,648 of record NW_026652283.1, on the reverse strand, counting down.
TAGAAGGTGGATGAGACAGGGAAATCAATTAGAAGCCTATTGTAGTTTTCAGGTAAATGATGATGAAAACTTATACTAGACTGTAGCAGTAGGGATAAAAAGGGGGAAACGGCTTTAACCGGCATTTAAAAGCGAAAACCGAAAGACTTGGTAACTTATTTGGTATCAGGAGAGAGGGAAGAAAACTGTAACTCTCAAATTTATTACTTCAGCCACTGGGTGGGGAAGAAGAACGTAAGCTTTTCTTAAAGGTCTTTTAAGTATATAATAAAACGAAGTCTTGCCTGAAGGCAAAGAGGTATGAGCTTGTCACCTTCTGTGTAGCACCATCCCATTCAGGGATCTAGAACACTGCCTATTGTCTATCACATCAAGTCTAAATTCCTATTTATGTACAACAGAAGAATCCCTCCATTTTCTTGCCTGCCCCTTTCATTCTAATTACCACCCCTTACCCTCAAGCTCTGATATTAGATAAATAGGTTGAGTATCCCTTATCCCAAATGCTTAGGATCAGAAGTGTTTCAGATTTCGATTTTTTAAAGGATTTTAGAATATCTGCATTATACTGACTGGTTGAACATTCCAAATCTGAAATGTGAAATGCTCTTTTGAGCATCATGTCGGTGCTCAAAAGTTACAGATTTTGGAGCATTTCAGATACCAGATTTTCAAATTAGGGATACTCAAACTTACATGTACAAAAACTGTCTTAAAAAAGACAAGCCAACCTAATCAGTTTCCTTATTTACAACATTCAAAGACTGGAGAAATTATTCACAATCAGAGCTCAGCACCAGAATCACCTGTAGAGCTTTTAAAACTATCAAAACCTGGGTCTCACAGCTAGGGATTCTGATTCTGCAGGGGCTAAGCATCTGTAGTTTTAAATGCTTCCTAATACATCATGCTGCTATAAAGACACATGCACACATATGTTTATTGTGGCACTATTCACAATAGCAAAGACTTGGAACGAAGCCAAATGTCCAACAATGATAGACTGGATTAAGAAAATGTGGCACATATACACCATGGAATACTACACAGCCATAAAAAATGATGAGTTCATGTCCTTTGTAGGGACATGGATGAAGCTGGAAACCATCATTCTCAGCAAACTATTGCAAGGACAAAAAACCAAACACTGCATGTTCTCACTCATAGGTGGGAATTGAACAATGAGAACACATGGACACAGGAAGGGGAACATCACACACTGGGGCCTGTTGTGGGCAGGGGGAGGGGGGAGGGACAGCATTAGGAGATATACCTAATGTTAAATGACGAGTTAATGGGTGCAGCACACCAACATGGTACATGTATAAATATGTAACTAACCTGCACGTTGTGCACATGTACCCTAAAACTTAAAGTATAATTAAAAAATAAAAAAAAAAGCTTCCCAGGTGGCACTGATACAACCCCCAGCTGAAAACAGGTTATGGAGATAGATGAATTTTCAATTAGTCAGTTGTTCATTTTGAAAGGAGAGTAAACTAGCAGTTAAAGTCAGATTTGATTTCATCTCTTATTTCATAACATTTTGAAAGTCAAAGTTGAATAAAACTAAATAATATGATACCATGGAAAGAATATGATACACGGAAGCTGCAAGTCAGGTCTGAGTTCCTCCACTAAAAAGCTCCGTAACCTTGGGCAAAGTACCTGACCTTTCCTCTAAATCTTAATTTCTCAGTGTATAAAATGAAAAGGCTTTAATAAGATAAGCTGTTTGATTCCTGACCTTCAAAGTTAGCCCTAATTTAAAATGGATGGCTGCATTAAATGCTTTGCGTTAAAAAAAAAAAAAAAGAAAAAAGACAAAGTATTTTGAAGCACTTTTAAAAGATGGAACATGCTGGGTGTGGTGGCACGCCTGTAGTCCTACTTGGGAGGCTGAGGCGGGAGGATCACTTGAGCCTGGGAGGCAGAGTCTGCAGTGAGCCGAGATCACGCCACTGCACTCCAGTCTGGGCGACAGAGCGAGACCCCGCCTCACTGTGTGTTGTGGGGGAGAGATGGAACAACTACTTTACCCCCTTTTTGGTCTCCTTTTTATGTTAATGCAAGGTGATCACTGAAGCAGCACAAAGCTAAGAAAAAGAAAGTCAGAGACACAGACCCAGTTAACTCTCAGAGCAACATCACAGGTCCATTTTTTAGAACAAAGGCCAGATGTATTTGTCTGAAATCAAGTAAAACTGTGGCATGTAGTTACACTTTACCACTACTGGCCAACCAATAATGCTCGGACTCATGGGAGTTCAATGCATGTGTGTAGTTAGTTGTTTAACGAACACTGTAACATTAGTAAGTATATGCATAAAGTGTTAAATAAAAACATATGCTTCATGTTAAAGAGATGCATCTTGCCAAGAAGAGCCAGTTTTTTTTTAGAATATAGATTCTATTAATATTGTCAACTGTAAATTTGCATCATGAACTGAACTCACAAAGCAAGTATTTGCGGAGAACTTACAAAGTAATGTAGAATTTGAATACTTTTTTAAATACTTCCTAATTTTTTTTAATGTATTTTTAGTAGAGATGAGGTTTTGCTGTGTTGGCCAGGCTGGTCTTGAACTCCAGGCCTCAAGTGATCCGCCTGCCTCAGCCTCCCAAACTGCTGGGATTACAGGTGTGAGCCACCGCGCCCAGCCTCAATAGCTGCTATGAAACATTTAGTATTCTTACCTAGCACTGACCTAGACAGTTTGAAGTACAAACTACAATAGATCAGATCCCTGCTAATGAGGCCCTAAAATTAGAAAAACAAAACATACATGGAACAATCCATGACTAAGACAACTAACTGCAGTCAGGTGTTCTAGTGACCAGCATAGAAAATAAAATAAGACATAATAACTTGCTATCTATACAAAGCAGAAGTCAGACAAAGAGTAACAGCCTCAAAGCAGGTCGAAGTCTTGAAAGATATATAAGAAATGAAGAAGTAGAGAAGAATTAAAAATGAAATGGTAAATTATACAACCCGTGCTACAGACCAAATGTTTGTGTCCCCCCACCAAATTCAGATATTGGAATCCCAACCCTTAATATGATAGAGACAGGAGGGAATTTCCTTCCTCTCTCTCTGTTCTCCACCAAGTGAGGACACAGTAAGACGACAGCCATCTGCAAACCAGAAGGAGGGCCCTTACCCTAATCCAACCATGCTGGCACCCTGATCCAACTCCCCAGCCTCTAGAACTGTGAGAAATAAATTTCTGTCGTTTAAGCCACTCAATCTATGGTAATTTGTTATGATAGCTCAAACTAAGACAACCTTAACACTTTTGTGATATTTATTATTATACCTCCTAGCTCCCACTAGAGTGTTCTTCAGCTGGAGACGCTGGTTTCCCCACGATTTATTAACTTTCATATCCAGCAACCCAAGCAAATAGACAATTAATAAACATTTGCCATTTTATTTTATTTACTTATTTTGAGATGGAGTTTCACTCTTGTTGCCCAGGCTGGAGTGCAGTGGCGCCATCTCGGCTCACTGCAACCTCCGTCTCCCAGATTCAAGCCATTCTCCTGCCTCAGCCTCCCAAGTAGCTGGTATTACAGGTGCCCGCCACCACACCTGGCTAATTTGTATATTTTTAGTAGAGACGGGGTTTCACCATGTTGGCAAGGCTGGTCTCAAACTCCTGACCTCAGGTGATCCACCCACCTCGGCCTCCCAAAGTGCTAGGATTACAGGCGTGAGCCACTGTGCCCAGCCAACATTTGCCATTTTTAATGAAAGTGCACTTGACATTTGACACGGGATGGTTTACTCTTTCATGAACAGTGAAACAGTGAGAGTGGGGCTGGATGTGGTGGCTCACACTTGTAATTCCAGCACTTTGGGAGGCAGAGGCAGGAGGATCACCTGAGCCCAGGAGTTCGAAAACAGTGTGGTGAACAGAGCAAGACTTCACCTCTACAAAAAATAAAAAAATTAGCTCCGCATGGTGACACTTGCCTGTGGTCCCAGCTACTTGGGAGGCTGAGGTGGGAGGATCATCTGAGCCTGGGAGGTAGAGGCTGCATGCAGTGAGCTATGATTGCGCTACTGCACTCCAGCCTGGGTGATAAAGCAATACTGAGTCTCCAAAGAGAAAATAAACTTCTAAAATTATCTAGGAAAACACACACACACAAGCCCCCAAAATAAAATAAAACAAAAATAGTGAAAAGCACTTTTTCAAATAATTAGTAAAATACTGTATCAGCTCAGTGTTGCCCTCTGGTTACAAATCTACAATTTGCAAATAAGCACTACGACGAGCTTCACAGCCTGTCTCTGACTTACTGCCAGCCTCACCTTCTTTCTTGGCCCTGTTAGTTCTATACCCTGGCTACACCAAACTTCTGCCTGCTCTTTAAACCCACAAGGCCTAGAAAGTTCTTCACTCACTCTGTACTGCATACTCCTATACATCTTCTAAAACCCATCATCATTCCTGTGACGTTTTCAGGGGGAGTTAACCCTTGTCTGTGGCTCTCACGGCACTGTGTTCCTACTTCCATTAAGCTCAACAGACTATATTATAACCAACAGTTTCCCTCCAGAAATCAAGGTACCTAAGGCAGGGGGTCATTCATTTTGATAGTGGCACCTAGCAACATATCTTGTACACAACAACTAAATAGTTGTTGAATGCAAAAGAGAACAAACAACATAGCAAACATTGCTCAAGCATTCTCCAGGGGAAATGCAGGTGTGTAGGCATACACAATCAAAATGAACTCATAAATCCGACAGATTAAACGGTGATTATGGCTCTGCAAAAGTATTCATTTTTATCAGAAATATCTGTAATAATGTCCCCTTTAAAACGAACTCTTAGTAAGTATAAAATTCTCCAACTTAGAAATTTTTAATTTTCATTTTTAGAGGTGGGGGTCTTGCTATTTGCCCAAGCTGGACTCGAATTCCTGGGCTCAACAGATCCTCCTGCCCCAGCCTCCAGAGAAACTGGGACTATAGGAGTGCAACACTGCTTGGCTAAATTAGAAATTTTTGTTACATGACTTTTCAGAATCATTTTATCACAAAGCTAGATATAGTTCTGACAATAAGACTATCATGAAGTCCATATAAGACAGCTGAAATTTTAAAATGTAAAAAAGCAACCATTAGTAATTCAGTATCAAAATCATCCATGAATCTCTGAAATTTGATTTCAGATCTCTAACTTTTCTAAAGCAACTGTTTTTTTCTCTTCCCCAGTATTTGTGTTTATCTTTTGTGCAAGTCGCTTTGCAAATTGATTCAATCATTTCTTAACCTAATCATTTGTGGAAGGTTTCAATTTTTAAAAAATCACTAAAAAGTTAAAATTAAGGAAGTTGTATTATCGTCAATTATGTCAAATTGTGAGTAGGAGACACACCATAAAGAGTATAGATCTGACTTTACTTGTACAAACTCCGCCAAATTAAATATAAGCTATATATATTAATAGAAATTGGGAAACCATGAATTTAAAATTCTAAGAAAAAAATCTTTACTCATTTTATTATTATTAATATCAACATTATTTATAGACGCTTATGGAGAGCCCACTGTTTGCCAGACACTTTACGCAAATTCTCCCTGATCCATCCAAAAATCCTTAGGAAAAAACTGAACCTCAGAGGTTAAATAGTCAGAGGCTATTACACAGGTACTAAGTAATGGCCCTGGAATTCAAACCCATGTCTGTCTGGCTCCAAAGGTTAAAAATTCATTCCAATGCTAACAATACGTAATACTAAAATAGGAAACCAAATATCTACAACTCTCCTTGCTTCTTAATTTATTTTTTAATTATTATTATTATTATTTTTTTGAGACAGAGTCTCACTCTGTCGCCCAGACTGGAATGCGGTGGTGCGATCTTGGCTCACTGCAACCTCCGACTCCCGGGTTCAAGTGATTCTAGTGCCTCAGTCTCCCGAGTAGCTCGGACTACAGGCGCCCACCCCCACGCCTGGCTAATTTTTTGTATTTTTAGTAGAGACGGGGTTTCATCATGTTGCCCAGGGTGGTATCGAACTCCTGAGCTCGGGCAATCTGCCTGCCTCGGCCTCCCAAAGTGCTCCCAGCCTCCTTGCTTCTTTAAACTGCTGAAGGATAAATGAATGGTCCAGTGAATATGTGTCTCTTATCACCTTCCCAGCACTGAAATAATTATTCTTTGAGGCATTACTAAGCCTTTATGCCTGAAGCTTATGCTTTGCGATGTCTGTGCTTACTGCAATCTACTTTGACACTTCTATAGTTACACTGTTTTGAATAGTATACGACAGTAATATCCTTCTACCGGAGTCCAGGTGATCACTTCTCCAGAGGGATTTCAGTACTACGAGCTACATAAAAGTAGCAGCTACTTTCCCCTCAGTGCTACTTAGAGGTAACCTCTAGGGGAAGGTTAAAAAGCCAAGGGAAGGCAGGGCGCAGTGGCTCATGCCTATAATCCCAGCACTTTGGGAGGCCAAGGTGAATGGAATACCTGAGCCCAGGAGTTCAAGATCAACCTGGGCAACACGGTGAAATCCTGTCTCTACAAAAAAAAAGGCAAAAATTAGCTGGGCATGGTGGCATGCGCCTGTAGTCCCAGCTATTCAGGAGGCTGAGGTGGGAGGGTCACTTGAACCCAGGAGGCCAAGGCTGCAGTGAGCCATGATCGCACCACTGCACTCCAGCCTGGACAACAAAACAAGACCCTGACTCAAAGAAGAAAAAAAAAAGCCAAAGGAAGTATCTATTTGGGTATAAAATGCTCAGAAGCTAGCCTATAAAAAATCAAGCAATGGATTAAAAAGAGGCTCTCTATTTGATTAAATAACAGGTGATAACATCAATTTCAAGTATGAATTCCATGTTGGTGAGGGAAAATGAATTTCAATTCAATAAAAATTCTTTTCTAGCAGCTCTGCAAAATTTCACGGCTCATCTGTATTCAAAATCTTCTTCACTGATGGTACTTGTTTAGAAAGGACCAAGAAACAACAGTAACACAGAATTCTTCAAGTATACTTGTTTGGACAGTTGTATGTGGCTACTTACCCTGGCATCAAAGTAATCAGCACTAAAGATCAAAGGCTTCTGTGTGAATCCAGAATGCAACCCTGTTTGGATTCTAAGTCACAGAACCACAGAAAGAATCCTATAAATCAACTTCCGCTGAATTTATGCCTATCATTTCCTTCTGGGCAAATTCATTCTAATAGATACTGGCAAAATAAGAGAGTCAAAACGGGTTGTATTTATTGTTAGTTATTAAATCTTAAAGCAGCAACAGCCATAAAGCTGTGGCTAATTCAGCCATGTTGCTGGTTCAAAAGGAAACTTAATTATCTTAAGCCAGCAGCATTTCTAAAATCAATTGTGTAGGAAAGACAGATTAACTGCTATTCCGATGTTGCTCTTAAAGCCAGAACTAGAAAATCCAGATAAATTATAATAATGGAAATAATTGCAAAGAAAAGAAGAGCTTACCAGCTACTTTTTGTCTCTTACTAATCTCACAACCAAGTTTTTTTCTTTCACTTTCCATTCATCCTCGTGTTAAAACTCTTTTATCATAATATGAAGGAAATGCTGTGAGCAGTTTAGAGAACAGCTGCATGTATTCACAGAATCACAGTAACTCGGGCTGAAAGGAGGTTCCAAAGGCCATGGAATTTAACTACCTATTCAAGGAGTATACATATTTTTTGCCTATCTTCACCAAGTGGCCAATGGATGGAATGTTTTCTACCTATTGAAGTAGCTCATTGCATCTTATGATGGCTCTCTTAGAAAGTTCCCCTTTGGGAGGGCTGGACATGGTGGCTCACAACTGTAATCCCAGTACTTTGGGAGGCCAAGGCAGGTGGATCACCTGAGGTTAGGAGTTCGAGACCAGCCTGGCCAACATGGCAAAACCTTGTCTCTACTAAATATACAAAAATTAGCCAGGCGGTAGTGGTGCACGCCTGTAATCCTGGCTACTCGGGAGGCTGAGACAGAAGAATCACTTGAGCCTGGGAGGCGGAGGTTGTGGTGAGCCAAGGTCGCACCACTGCACTCCAGCCTGGACAACAGTGAGACATTTTCAAAAATAAAAATAAAAATAAAAATAAAGTTCTCAGTAAACCGAAGTCTGTCTCTATCTTACTATTATTTCTACCTTGTCGTATCTCTAAGAGTCATTAAAAACAAATGTAAGCCCTCTTCCATATGAAAACTTTTATTTTTTCAATTTTTCTTTACTTCTTTTTCCTTTTTTCACTGTTTCTGTAGACACTGACACATGAAGTCCTTTCTAAAGAACATGACCCTCTTCTCCAGCTATCTTTATTCCTTTGAATGTTTCTAGTATGAAATGCTATTGAGTCCCCTGTGTTGGGGAAGGCATAAAAAATTTAAATGCATACCTAAAATTATTTAAATTTTTAAAAATTACTGTTTCAAACTTTGAGTTACCTAAACATATTGGCTACCAACTTCAAATCAGATGAGCTGCTGCTGAAGCATAGTGAAATCTTCCTTATACATGTACATACTTATATGAAAACTCCATAAATTCGGACTTGAGTGTTTTTAATATTATTTAAATACAGGTTTAGCATTACTAATCTGAAAATCCCAAATCTGAAATGCTTGAAAATCCAAAACTTTTTGAACACTGACATGACACACAAATGGAAAATTTACACCTGATCTCATGTGATGGAGCATGGTCAAAATTTTCATGCACACAATTACTGAAAATATTGTGTAAAATTACCTTTAGGCTATGTGTATAAAGTGTATGTGAAACATAAATGAATTTCCTGTTTAGACCTGGGTCCCATCCCCAAGATAGCTATATATTAATATGCAAATATTCCAAAACCTGAAAAAATCTAAAGTCTGAAACACTTCTGGTCCCAAGCATTTTGGATAAAGAATACTCAAGCTATAATTAATTGCCCTTAGTTGTACCTAATGTATAACAGTCAAATCTTCACACAAAATGTTATGTGTTAAATAAAAATTTCAATAAACATTTAAAATACCTTTCTATAAAGTTTTGCTCTGCAGTTTATTTAAAGAGGATGAATTATAAATTCTCAAATTATACAGATAATTATTATTCTCTTCATAGCTGACAACTTTCACCCAAAGTCAAAAAAAAAAAAAAAAAACAAAAACAAAGTCAGAAACTCTGAAGTTTCAAGGCATTTTAGGAATATGATTTTAGCAAGGTCCTGAGATGAACTGAATAATCCTATTTCAAGACCTTTACTTTTAAAGTCAGTAGAAGCTACCTATGACATTTCATACATACTTAGATTATTTAGCAGTTCACAAAATACTCAATTGAGTACTTGCCACACAGAGTATTTTGAAAGGTTAACATCACCTAAATTACAATGACAAAATCATTAAATATTCATACACACTTACCCAAGACTCATGGTATAACACTGTTAGTAGATACATCGCATAATCATAATTCTGCCTCCTTAAAGGGCACCTATTAAAGAGAAAGCGGGAGAAGTCAAAATTCTAAAAACTCAGTATACAGAATAATTTGCAAAATATGCAATATACTAAATACAGAAGATAATGTTTTCAGGTATTCCTTTTCTGCTTTAGCAAAACTGTTTTTGGAATAAAAATAGTCTTTGTAGTTCATTACTTGAGGAAGCTAAATACCGGTGTTATTTTAACTTAATTTCGAGTATCTCTTTGTTTTCATTAGTAATGCAGTTATCTGTATATCACAATAGCTTTACGCTACTTTTACTATGATTGTGTCCAGTATAAGTTCCCTTCACCCCCTCAGTGCCAAGAATCTGCCAGATAGCATGAACATATCTGATGAGTTCATCTAAAAAGTAGACATAGGGCTAGGCATGGTAGCTCATGCCTGTAATCCCGGAGGGCAAGGCGGGAGGGTTGCTTGAGGCTAGAAGTTTGAGACCAGCCTGGTCAACACAGCAAAACCCTGTTTCTACAAAAATTAAAAAATTAGCCAGGCATGGTGGTGCGCACCTGTAGTCCTAGCTACCTGGGAAACTGAGGCAGGAGACTGCATAAGCCCAGGAGTTCAAGGCTTCAGTGAACTATGACTGTGCCACTGACCTCCAGCCTAGGTGACAGAGTGAGACTCAATCTCTAAAAAAATTTAAAAATAAAAATAAGAAGTAGATACAGAAAGATGATAGATATTAATCTTCGTTTTCCTAGAGCTGATTCTTTTAAAAATGAGTTACACTGATTCTTTTAAAAATGAGTTACACTATTCAATGCTGTGATGTTGCTGCTGTATTTAAAATGGAACTAATAACTTAAAATTAGGTAAAACTTCTACATACATGAGATGACACACTGAGCTTTAAGGATAATAAAATAATATACAAAAAGATACAATTACTTCCAATTTCTTTAACTATCAAATAAAACCATCATACGACAAATAACTTCAACTATACTGCTTATTCTGTACTTAAAGTTATTTAAGTCCTCTACTCTAGTTACCATAAAACATACCCACACACTAACACTTGTAAAACTAGCTAAAAAAAGAAAAAAAGCAACATTACTGGATACTCACAGAACTTCAAACAATAACATTTTAAAGGCATTTTTTAAAGTTGCATGAACTAGAAAAGCCAACATTATCTAAAGATAGTAAAAGGACTATTCCTAATGTATTTCAAATCTACTTTCTCCCATATGGTAATAATCACAAACCATGGTCCCAAGCTTTTTCTGCCTCCACACTGTTGCAATCTCTGCATGTGTGTCAGGCTCCTTCTTCCCACCACTGCAAATTATGAGACCTAGTCGATATTGACACCTCCAAATGCTTTCAAACAGGGATGGGCAGGAAGACAGGAGATCGGCCCACTTACTTATCTCTAAAAGTGGGTCTTTTATATTTTGACATAATTTGGAAACAGCTAAAGTATAATTCTAAAAATAAAATAGCCATTTAGTGAAAACATACCAATAACCTTTCTTTACTTCAAATAAAAATGACCCAATTTATAAATTCATATATGATAAATTTAATATTGCCTTTATAAACATCTGTCCTGGCTCTGAGATTTTGATTATTTACAAATGTGCCTTGATCAATTTCCACATAGATCCATAGATCATTTAACAATTTTACTTTTGAACTACAAGATTTTTATATGCTTTGAATGTGTAAAAGCCTGCTTAAGCATTAATCACTAGCAAATCACACTTTTTTCTTCTAATCTCTCTCTTGAGTTTTATATACATGGAAATATTAAAATCAAGGTTAAAAATAACATTAAATTAGCTAAGCATGCCTCTGCATAAAGATCACAGCAATAGTAGGCTAGTGTGAGGATATTAAAAATACGAATTAGAGAACTCTGCTTAATAAGAAAAGGCTACCCCCTCCCCCATCTTCAATAGTTTCTTTAAAAAGGACTGCCAAGGAATTGGAGGACAATGGGGAAATACATGTGACCAGTCGGCTGAGCTTTTTTCCCATTACCTATCTGTTTTGATGGTAAGCACATCTGTGGTCTTGCAGTATCGCTCTCCTACAAGTTTAATTAATTTCTTCTTTGCGTGGTCATCTAAATTCAAACTGGAAAGCTTTACCTTAAAAATAAGAAAAGTTATTTGAAAAAATAATTTCATATAATTGTTTCGTGAAAAAAAGATAGCAATGTTATTCCTATTAACATTAAATCCACTAAAAAGAAAGCTTTCCAAACTCCTTTCTATACAGAGCAAGCAGTTGGGACATATTATAAACCCTGATCTTACTCATGGAAACAGAAAAAGGGAAGGCAACACACTGTTTGAAGTTCTTTGAAAGTTCTGGGCATTAACGCCTTCCCTGAAAGAACTAATGACATATCTGGTAAATAAATGAAATTATTGGCCGGGCGCGGTGGCTCACGCTTGTAATCCCAGCACTTTGGGAGGCCGAGGCGGGCGGATCACGAGGTCAGGAGATCGAGACCACGGTGAAACCCCGTCTCTACTAAAAATACAAAAAATTAGCCGGGCGTGGTGGCGGGCGCCTGTAGTCCCAGCTACTCAGAGAGGCTGAGGCAGGAGAATGGCGTGAACCTGGGAGGCGGAGCTTGCAGTGAGCCGAGATTGCGCCACTGCACTCCAGCCTGGGTGACAGAGCGAGACTCCGTCTCAAAAAAAAAAAAAAAAAAAAAAGAAATTATGGTGCTTATGAGTAGCACTAATAGAATTAAACTCAATTGGCGTTAGTAAAGTTGGAATATAGAAATAAATAGATAAAACAAGGGCTTTAAGAAATTTCTATCATGACAACAAGTTCTACCATGCAATTATGAGACTTGTACCATTGCAACAAGCTTTTTTCAAAAGCTACAGATATCTCATGGAAGCTGGAATACAGCACCAGGGAAGGATCCAAAACACTTGAAAAATTCATTTAGCTCAACGTTTCTCAAAATGTTAACACTAGTCCCACAGGCTAAGAAGAATTTCTTTAAAAGGCTCTTTCTGTTGAAAATGTTTAGGAAATGCCGAGGTAAATTGGTTTTTTTAAGGTAGCATTTTTTAGAACAGATAATATGCTAATAAGCCTCTTGAAATTTCAAAATGCAGGGTTAATATGCAATGATTCTCAAATTTATTTGACCTCAGATTCCACTTTTCAAGGGATGATGGTTCATAACACTAGTCTTCCTTAGATGTATTTTGGGAAGTGCTAGAACAAATGAACACACTTTTTAATTTGCAGAGAATAAGGGCATGGGCTAAAGGTATTATCTAGAGATGAATATGTTTCATACAAGAAGATAGGCCACGCACGGCGGCTCATGCCTATAATGCCAGTACTTTGGGAGGCCGAGGCGGGCGGATCACCTGAGGTCGGGAGTTCGAGACCAGCCTGACCAACATGGAGTTACCCATCTCTACTAAAAATACAAAATTACTCAGATGTGGTGGCGCATGCCTGTAATCCCAGCTACTCAGGAGACTGAGGCAAGAGAATCACTTGAATCCAGGAGGCAGAGGTTGTGGTGAGCCAAAATCGCGCCATTGCACTCCAGCCTGGGCAACAAGAGCAAAACTCTGCCTCAAAAAAAAAAAGAAGATAGGTTAGGTTACACACCAGAATACAGTTAAATAAGGTAAAGTATAGGTTAATCTTCTATGGAGAGCATTAAGAATAAAAAAGAGCTGTAACTGTATCAAGAAGAAAAAAGCTCAATAGGATTTTGAAATCTATTTGGTTTTCTGTAGCTTCAATAACTCTGTACGCTTCCCTGAAGACATCATAGTATAGTAGCCTATTTATTTTCCCATCTTTTTCCCACTGATCTGAAACCCTTGAGGGCAAGAATGATGCTATCTCGTTCTTGGCAATGGCTTAACACTTAAAATGCATGCAACAAATATTTGCTGAACCAATACATAAATTTTTTAAAGGGAGGATATATTGTTTTTTAAAGCACTGTGTATTTTTGTATTTGAAGTAGAGAAAACATAAATATGAATGCACTTTTAAAAACAACTCAAGTAATATGAATACTGACAATTAACTCTCAAGTAGACAATGTGAATCACCACAGTTTTCTGGAAAGAGAATGTATCAACTACCAGGTTACTGACTTGATAAATAAAATAAGCCATTTTATACTCTGATTAAAACCAATATGAAAAATTTTTTACAAAAAATAAAATATACCTTTATTACGATTACGAATACACAAATATATGTACATATGCATGTATAAAGAGGGAATAAGGAGAGAAAAATGAATAGTTTTTACATTAGAATACTGAGAATGTTGTGATTTTGCCTTTTTTAAACCTCCCTTCAATGAAATCATAATAATGTTTAACAATAAATTTAAAAGTTTCAAAAGCTTAAAGTATTCTAGCTTTTTATATAAGAAGTGGTCCAAAAAAGGCAGCAAAGCTGATCATTACGGTAACAACGTAATGTAAGATCACATTCACATTAATTGAAAACTCACATTAACATTAACATTTTAATGTTCAATAACTATACGGAGTTTATGCCAAAAATCATAAATATTTCAGGAACAGTTGTGTGGTGCACTCACGCCACCTGGTAGCACTCAAAGGCACTGCAACATTGTAGTCTTTAATCTGGGCTAATACTTTAACCTGGGCTGAGTGGCATTCACTGTCTTTTATCAAAATTCAAAGTACTTAGATATTTTGCCCTCAGTTGCAACATTTCAAAGAATCAATATAATATTGTTAACATTATCCCCAAAATAACACTGATATTTCAAATCACAGAAGGTGTTGGTTATATGTATATATCTTCAAATGCCTACATTTTAACACGAAAAGAGCTACATAAATTTGGAAATGTCTAAACTTGTGAAATATTTTCTCTATATGCAAGTACGATGTGGTTAGTTAAAGAATGCTGGTATTACATAAAAGACAAGAATTGGTTTGATTTGTAGATTTGCCATTTAATATGTTACCTTAAACAAATCATGTTACCTCCCTGAGACTCAGTTTCCTCAGGAACACTTAATTCCAGAATTTTTGTCAGAAATAAATGAGATTAATAGAATAAAGCACTTTTGAAGTAAAGTTATATATAAGTTGTTTTTAATCCTAAACTTTTATGACTATCAAAATTTTTTTTTTCTGTGAATTAAAAAATTTCAGTATGTCCAATAGTAGTTTCTAACAGTTGACTACCTTTACAATATTGCTTTAATCATGCTGGACTGCATGTACTTTAGTCCACCTGTTTGACCTACGTTTACCCTTGAACTACACGGCACATCCAGGACACCACCACTGAGCCTCAACAGCCAGCAGGTGGAGTGCAGAGTCTAGCAGGGCAGACATGAAGTCAGCAGAAGGGGTAGAAGGGAGCAATGAAGGCATCACAGGCTAGCACAAGGCACAGAGAGGACAAGAGGAAAAGCATGATATAAGAAATGAAATCTGGTGCCATCCTTCAAATAAAGCAATGAGATTATTTTTGTGTGAAATAAAATAAGCAAACTTAGAACCAGTAGGGACATCGGATGTCAATTCTAGGACTGAAGACGGAGGCCCACAAAACTTGAGGTGAATAACGTAAATTAGGATCTAGGTTTTCTGACTCTCAGTTCAGAGATTTTTCAACACACAACAGAGCTCAACAACTGTTGGTTGTGGTTGTTACCATTATTATGAAAAATAGGTAACATTTAATATGTTCTTAAAAATATGAACCTGTGGAATGGTAAAAGCATGGCTGAACTTTCGATTCTTTTTTTTCTTTTATTGGGATTTTTGAAATTTTATACAGTAAACATATACTGTCTTTGTGATTTAAAAACAGCTTCAATCTAAGAACTTAGTATATTGTTGTGATATTTAAACTGCTCTACAAAATAAAAAAGATTGGAAAGCTTCATAATTCACTTTATAAAGATGGTACAGGCCAGGTGCGGTGGCTCACACCTGTAATCCCAGCACTTTGGGAGGCCAAGGAGGGCAGAACGCTTGAGGTCAGGTGTTCGAGACCAGCCTGGCCAACATGGTGAAACCCCGTCTCTACTAAAAATACAAAAATTAGCTGGGTGTGGTGGAGCATTCCTATAATCCCAGCTACTTGGGAGGCTGAAGCAGGAGAATCACTTGAACCATGGAGGCAGAGGTTGCAGTAAGCCAAGATCGTGCCACTGGACTCCAGCCTGGGCAACAGAGTGAGACCCTGTCTCAAAAAATAAAGTTATATTAAATTAAGAAAAAAATTGGTGGCCAGGCACCGGTGGCTCACGCTTGTAATCCCAGCACTTTGGGAGGCCGAGGTGGGCAGATCACAAGGTCAGGAGATCGAGACCACGGTGAAACCCCGCCTCTACGAAAAATACAAAAAATTAGCCGGGCGTGGTGGTGGGCGCCTGTAGTCCCAGCTACTCGGAGAGTCTGAGGCAGGAGAATGGCGTGAACCCGGGAGGCGGAGCTTGCAGTGAGCCGAGATTGCACCACTGCACTCCAGCCTGGGCGACAGAGCGAGACTCTGTCTCAAAAAAAAAAAAAGAAAAAAAGAAAAAAATTGGTACAACTCTGATACTGAAACCTAGCAAAGAAAGAAAACTACAAATCAATCAACAGTATCACTGAGGAAAACGGAAAAATCTAGAAATTAAAGATGGTTTATTTGCTAGTACGTAATGCAAAAATGGTTGCATAGATTTTCAACACATTTCTTCAGTGTACTTCGAATGTTCTGGCTTAAAATACAGGCTATACAGAGTATAAAAGTTAATATTTTGAGGGTCCCAGGAGGCACCTCAAAGAGATAGTAGTCACCCTCCAAACAAATCAAAAGCACATCAGTCAGGGCTCCTTGGAGAAATGCTGATTCTAGGAATGGGACAGGGAAAGAGCCCAGAGCATTTTGTAGTGCCAGAAAATAAGAAATTGCTTAAAAACAAATGATGGGGGCATGGCAAAGGAACAGAAGAGCCAGTGGAAAGAGTTCCCAATGGTTAAACTCAGAACAATTTGAGCAAAAAAATAATGTTTTATTGGATTATCACACATAGTGTAAAATAAATATCCATGAGTCCATACTGATATAAATAAATGATTAAATAGGGGAGAACGAACAAATTTGCCATATAAAAGGACTGTATATAATTTATGTGACACTTCTTTCTCAAAGAAGTGGAGCAAACCTCCTGATCCTTAAGTGTGGGCTCTGCATAGTAACTTTCTTCTAAAGAGAACAGTATGGGAAAGAGGGGAGGAAGTATAATTTTATGGTGAAGAAAATGAACAAGTACTACCTCAGCCAGGTGATGAAGATTAGCATCATCACTGACAAATCATGGCCGGCACAGTGGCTCACTGCCTGTAATCCCAGCACTTTAGGAGGCTGAGGTGAGAGTATCACTTGAGCCCAGGAGTTCGAGACCAGCCCTGGCAACATGGCAAAAACCCCTGGCAACATGGCAAAAACTCATCTCTACAAAAAAATACAAAAACTAGCTAGCCGTGGTGGCTTGTGCTTGTAGTCCCAGCTACTGGGGAGACAAAGGTGGGAGGATCACCAGAGCCTGGGAAGGTCGAGGCTGCAGTGAGCTGTGCTTGTGCCACTGCACTCCAGCCTGAGTGACAGAATGAGACCCTGTCGCAAAAAAACAAACAAAACAAATCATCTTAATAGCCTATACCCTTGATATGATGTGACGAGAACGGCACTTTTTTCTGGGGTTTTTCTCTCCAAACACACAACAGGTTGAAAGACATTCTACCAAATATACAACTAGTACTTCTCAAAACTGTTAAGGTCATCAAAAACAAGTCAAGTCTGAGAAACATCACACCCAAGAGAAACCTGAGAAGTTATGACGACTCAACGTAATATAGTAAACTGGATGGGATTCTGGAATAGAAAAAGGGTATTAGAAAAAAGCTAAGAAAATCTGAACAAAGTAGGGACTTTAATAACAATAAATTCAATATTGATTCAGTATCAATATTAATTCACTAGTTGTGACAAACATACTATAGTATATTTTAAGATGTTTACAACAGGGGAACTTGGGTCTGAAATACATAGGAATTCTCTATTATTCTTGGAACCTTTCTGTAAATTAAAAACTATTCTAAAATAAAAAGTTTAATTAAAAAAAGTGTATCAGGTAAACTGCTCCATGACCGCTGTGTGAAAAAGATATGCCATGTGTACCAAGATTTCTTTGACAAAGGAAACAAACAGTGGCTTCAAATACTAAATTAGAAGTTCCTAGGGCAGACACTTGGAAGTGCAATGGCACGTGGCATGGTCCAGGTGAGTAACAGCAGGGATCTCGTGTTTCTCCAAAGCAATATGGCATCCGGACAAATGATCCTAAGTAAAATTCTAGCATAGCAAATCAGCAGTAGAATAAAAGAATGATACACTATGAACTGACCAGGGTTCAGAAATGCATCAGTATATTGAAAACCTATTGATGTAATTTATGACTTCAATAATTCAAAGCAGGTAATTTCATAAATGCTAGTAATCTAAGAATAGGATACACCATTAACATAATAAACACTGTTATCTCATTGAAATCCTATCTCATACTTGAGGTTAAACACTAGAGGCACAGACAATTAAAGTATGGAACAGCGTAAGGGACTACAGAAATATGATTTCAGAAATTTTATCTAATGCAAAAGACAAAAAGAAAAAACAAGCTACGGATACTTGAAAAGCGGAATTAAAACTACCATTATTTATCGATTATTTCTTGAGCAATTTCTGAAAGAATCAGCTGAGAAGTCCTAGCATCCAGATTATGGTCTGTAAACACCATTGTCCACTGGCAGGTATTAGGGCTCCTTGAAAAATGGCTGATTCCAGGTCCGGGATAAGAAATTTATAAAAATGAGCCTGAACCATCTTGTGTCAAAATACAAGGAAACTTTCAAATGCTAAAGGATTGTAACAAAAGGACACAGGAACCAACTTAAAAGAGTTCCCACTGGCCAAAGTTAAGACAGATATACTTCAAGGATCAAAAAGAATAATGATTTTACTTGATATCCACCCACAGATTACTTGTTCAAGGGAAAAGCAAAACAAAAATCTTCACAAAGGAATGATTAGGTTGTCAGCTTCTTAGCCAAGTGCTCAATTTCAGCATACCGAGAATGAGGCCACCAGACTTTACGTGCCCCTGATGCAACATAAAATACATAGCAATATCTATAAAGTATTCTTGCCAAATATATTTAACTGGAATCTTATCAGTTCTTTAAATATAACACTCAGGTTATGTGAAATACAGGAGATAAAGAAATAAGGTAAATGACATCCAGATGCAATGGGGCAAATTCAGAAGGTAGGAAATGTTACAGGATAAAATACCTGTCTCTTTAACAAGTCAAATTCATCAGGAAGAAGGGAGGGAGGTGGGGTTGTTTGCCATTCCAGATGACATAAGATACATCATTACCAAATACAATGGTCTTTGACGGGATTCTGGTTTCAATAAAAGAGCTTAAAAAATACCATTCTGTAAGGCAATAGGGGAAATTTGAGTGTGGAGTAGATATTTTAGATGATATTTGGGAATTACTGACAATTTTGTTACATGTGTTAATAGTGTTGGGATTAAATATGAAACATCTCCTTAATTCTTAGAGATAACACACTGAAGTATTTTAGTGTGAAACATTAGGTGTCAGAAATGTTAAGGTACTTAGATGTGTATATGTGTGTATGAAGCAAATTTGTCAAAATATTAATTACTAAACCAAGATGCCATGTGTATGGGTGTTTATTATATTAGCCTCTTTCTACTTGTCCATATATTTGAAAATTTTCATAATAAAAAATTTAAAAAAGAGAATTTGGTAAAGTAGCCAAGTGAAAAGTTAAAAGATAACTACATGACTTTTGACAAGGGTGCCAAGACCATTCAATGGGGAAAGAATAGTCTTTTCAAAAATGGTACTGGATCAACATGCAAAAGGAATGCAAAAGAATGAAGATGGACCCTGGCTTCACACCATATCCAGATAGCCCTTTGTCTCCACGGGTTCCACATTTGTGGATTCAACCAACTGTGGATTGAAAATATTCAGAAAAAATAACAATACAATTTTTAAAATGCATATTCTTAAAATACAGTATAACAACTATTTACATAGCATTTACATTGTATTAGGCATTATAAGTAATCTAGAAATGACTTATAGTATACAGGAGGATGTACTAGGTTATATTCAATATTCAAATACTATGCCGTTTTACATCAGGGACTTGGGCAACCACAGATCTAAGTATCTGCAAGCGGTCCTGGAACCAATCCCAAACAGATACTGAGGAACAACTGTATGATAATTAACAAACAATAGGACATAGGTCTAAAGGTAAGGGCTAAAACTATAAAACTCTTAGGAGAAAACACAAGAGTGAATCTTTATGACCTTGAATAAGACAATGATTTCTTACATATGACACCAAAAGCACAAGAGACAAAAAGAAAAATACAGTCATGCGCCACTTAACAATATTTTTTGACAAAGACATGGCTAGGTGATTTTGTCATGTACAAACATCATTGTGTACTTACACAATCCTAGGTGGTACAGCCTACTACACACCTAGACTACATGGTGTAGTCAATTGCTCCTGGCCTACAAGCCTGTGTAGCATGTTACTGTACTAAATACTGTAACAATTGTAACACAATTGTATTTGTGTATTTAAACATATCTAAACATAGAAAAAGTGCAGTGAAAATACAGTATTATAATCTCTTGGGATCACTGTTGTGTATGTGTTTATCACTGACCAAAACATCATTATGCAGCACATGACTTACATAAATTGGACTTCATCAAAATTAAAACTTCTGTGCTTAAAAAAAGACACCATCAGGCCAGGTGTGGTGGCTCACGCCTGTAATTCCAGCACTTTGGGAGGCCGAGGCAAGTGGATCACAAGGTCAGGAGATGGAAACCATCCTGGCTAACACGGTGAAACCCCGTCTCTACTAAAAATACAAAAAATTAGCCGGGCATGGTGGCGGGTGCCTGTAGTCCCAGCTACTCAGGAGGCTGAGGCAGGAGAATGCCGTGAACCTGGGAGGTGGAGCTTGCAGTGAGCCGAGATTCCGCCACTGCACTCCAGCCTGGGCGACAAAGCGAGACTCCGTCTCAAAAAAAAAAAAAAAAACCATCCAGAAAGTAAGAGGACAACCCAAAGAATGAAGAAAATGTTTGCAAATCACATATCTGAGAAGGGACTGGTGTCCAGAATATATAAAATACACTTACAACTCAACGATTGAAAGATAAACAACTCAATTAAAAAATGGGCAAAGGATTTGAACAGACATTTCTCCAAACATATACAAATAGTCAACAAGCACATGAAAAGATGGTTATTAGGGAGACACAAATCAAAACTACAATAAGATACTTCATACCCATCAGAATGGCTAAAACTAAAGGACAGGTAGTAACAATGATCAGTGAGGATGTGGAGAAACAGAAAGCCTCAGACTTGCTGGTGAAATTGTAAAATAGTGAAGCCACTTTGAAAAACAGTTTGGCAGTTCCTCAAAATGTTAAATATGGAGGTGCCATGCAACTCAGTCATTCCACTGCTAGGTATATACCCAAGAGAATGGAAAACACGTATCTACACAAAAACTTGTACATGAATGTTCAACAGCATTATTCATAACAGCCAAAAAGTAGACACAACCCAAATGTCCACCAATTAATGAATGAATAAAATGTGGTATATTCATAAAATAAAATATTTGGCAATAAAAAGAAATGATAAAATAACACATGC
The DNA here is from genome assembly GCF_009828535.3 of Hylobates moloch. Classification (NCBI taxonomy): domain Eukaryota; kingdom Metazoa; phylum Chordata; class Mammalia; order Primates; family Hylobatidae; genus Hylobates; species Hylobates moloch. The sequence continues at coordinate 26,333,361 of NW_026652283.1, read as the reverse complement.
TACAATGGATGAAACCTATTGAAAACATTACACTAAGTGAAAGAAAACATATTGCATGGTTCCATTTCTATAACACGTCAAGAATAGGTAAATCCACAGAGACAAAAAGTAGATTAGTGGCTAAAAGGGGCTTGAGGATGGTTAAGGGGGGAATTCTATAGCAAGTGAACTATGTCTCAATAAAGCCATCATTAAAAAGAAACAATGGCCCGGTAGCAGTGGCTCACATCTGTAATCCCAGCACTTTGGGAGCTCGAGGCAGGCAGATCGCCTGGGTCCAGGAATTTGAGATCAGCCTGGGCACCATGGCAAAACCCTGTCTCTACAAAAAATACAAAAAAAATTAGCCAGGCATGGTGGCACACGCCTGCAGTTCCAGCTACTGCTCAGGAGACTGAGATGGGAGAATCACCTGAGCCCGGAAGGCAGAGATTGCAGTGAGCCGAGATGGCACCACTGCACTTCAGCCTGGGTGACAGGGTAAGACCCTGTCTCAAAAAAAAAAAAAAAGTATACAAGGAATTAATACACCATCAAAACGGGCAAATGACCAAAAATACATGTTTTGCAAAGGAATAAATCCTCAACCTCACTAGTACTCAAAGACATACAAATTTTAAATATAAGACAATTTTTTACCTATCTAGTTGACAGGTAATATGTAGGTTGGTGAGAGCACAGGAAAGCAGGCCTTCTCACAATCTGCTGGTGTTATATTTTTTTTACATTTCCTGCAGGAATTTTACAATATATGTCAACAAACTTCAAGAGCTATATCCTTTGACCTCATAGTTCTCCTTTCAGGAAGTTATCTTAGGAATATCATTAGAAATACATACAAATATTAATACCTAAGAACATTCATTAAAACATTTTTCTAACAAAGAAAACCATTAAAAAGCCTAAAGGTTCCATAATACAGATAACTTAAATTATGGTACATCCATATTATGAAATTATTTATGTATCACACTTCAGTCTCAGAAAAAAGGCTAAGTTTGAAGTGATCAACATTATACCCGCAGATTCAAAGACTGTCTTGGTACATAACAGTCTCTCATTTACACGTTATTCTACGTAGCCATTAAAATTAAATTAGGTTGGGTGCAGTGGCTCACACCTATAAATCCAGTGCTTTGGGGGGCAGAAGTGGGAAGATCACTTGAGCCCAGGAGTTCAAGAACAGCTGGGCAACAAAGTGAGGCCCTGTATCTACAAAAAATTTAGGAAAATGGGCTGGGCACAGTGTCTCACACCTGTAGTCCCAGCCACTTTGGAGGCTGAGGCAGGACAATCAATTGAACCCAGAAATTGGAGGCCACATTGAGCTATGTTAGTGCCACTACTCTCTGTCTGTCAGATACCATCTCAAAAAAAATTCAAATTAAAATTAAAGAACGTTTAATATTATTGGGAAATGTTTAATTCTTGTTAAGTAAGAAAGAGACTGCTGAACACATACAGTATCATCCCATTAATATACACAAAGGCAGGGTGTGACTATATACTAAAATGAGCTGCTATAGTTAACAGTGGTTACAAATGGTAGATTTACGGGCAATTTTATAATTTTTTTTTTTTTCAAGATGGAATCTCGCTCTGTCACCCAGGTTGGAGTGCAGTGGCACGATCTCGGCTCACTGTAACCTCTGCCTCCCGGGTTCAAGCAATTCTCCTGCCTCAGCCTCCTGAGTAGCTGGAATTACAGGTGCCCACCACCACGCCCGGCTAATTTTTGTATTTTTAGTAGCAACAGAGTTTCACCATGTTGGCCAGGCTGGTCTCGAACTCCTAACCTCAGGTGATCCGCCTGACTCGGCCTTCCAAAGTGCTGGGATTACAGGCATGAGCCACCGTGCCTGGCGTATAATTTAAAACTTGTATTTTCCAAAATTTCTGTGATAAATATTACAGTTTTATAATCACACATATCAATTTCTTTCTTTATTTTTAGAGATAAGTTCTTGCTATGTTGCCCAGGCTGGTGTCAAATTCCTGGGCTCAAGCAATTCTCCCACCTTGGCCTCCCAAAGTGCTAGGATTATAGGCATGGGCCACTGTGCCAGCCACCAAAGACATCTTTAAATAATGTATTAGAATGATTCTTATTTAAAACAAAAAAACGAAAAAAACCCTTACTCTTAAGACTACTACTCGTGCTCTGGGGTTCCGAACAGATGGTCCTGATGAAACATAATCAGTGCTGTCAATTTCAATTGGAAAATGCTTCTCACATTTCTCATCACTGTCCAGTGCGGCTGGCCACTCAGTGCAAAAATCTGAGAATAAAAGAAATAATTTCAATTACACTTTTGCAAGTAAATTCTCATTGTAATGCATACTACTAGACAATACCAAATTACTGAGATCATCGCCAGGTCACACCAAAGAACAGATTCTCTTCTGCACTTTACATATATATACTATCATCCCTTATCCCTTTTCCTATTAGGTACATCCTAAATTAAGCAATTTAATTAGAGAATTCTTTGGATATTTCAGGTTTGGTGGTAGTGTTATTTTCAGTTAAAAGGGAACTGTGCCTTGATGGAAGCTTATTATAAGCTTTGCACATATCTGTTATTGGACAGTTTACTTCCTCCATACCATAAAAGCAAACAGTTCATAGTGCCCACAGCATTACTGTTTTCAAAAAAGTAACAGATAATATTAATTACTAAAGGTTACTAAAGATCAGCTGAAAGGAACTGAAAGCTCTCAAATAGCCCTAAGAAGAAATTAAGATGGAGTCAACAGTCGTCTAGAAATTTGGCTGAATAGAACCTCAACTCAAACAGGTACAAAAGCCTAAGCCCTTAAATGGATTCCTATAAGAACTGATATTTCTTCTGTGTGACTTCTATGTGCCAATGGGGTTAAACGGAAAGAAGAAAGCCTTGTCCTCATATTTGGGCAAGACAGCATAGAGAGGAAGTGGGATTGGGTCTGAGACCTAGGCCACAACAGGAGCTCCAAGCACTGTGAACATGCCTCTCTATTTTCATAACACAGAAGTATAAACTCAGGCCCCGAATGGGAAAAAAAAAACTTAAAGGAAAAGAGTAGCTCCCAGCCTCCCCCAGGTATCAGAGCTGATTTCATCTTGCCCTGTTTCAATCAAGTTAGCATGGCAGAGAACTTTCAGCTTGAGATGAAAACTTCTGGCACTATAAGGCTGTCCACAATGGAAATCTCATTTCTTAAACAGCCTCACTCTAAGAACAGCTAAAAGTAACTGGTTTCTTGGGTCAAACATATTAGACTGCATAGATCCATGCTTCTTCCAAACAAGCACAACTGCAGAAGAGGCTGGTCATAATCACAGGCAGATGTGGGAGCTCTTCTAGGTGATAATATAAGAGACAGTGAGAACTATTTTGCCAATAACATTTCCTTGGGCTAACAATTTTCTTATAATAGGAACAATATTTTGCTCTCATTTAGGCTTTAAAATCAGTCTGCAAAATGTCACTCTGGATTACAAAGACTCTCTGATATCTGGGACTAAATACGGTAACAAATTAAATACAGTTCACTCCATTCCTTGAACACTGTTTAAAAGATCACTACCCGGTCATTTTGAGGGGAAAGAAGTATCTTTGCAATTAACATCATTGTAACATTGAAAAAAACACAAACAGAGCAAGATTGTTGAGGCTGAATTTCATTCCCATCATGAACTTATTCCAACATCCTGCACTATAAGATGCATCACTGCCAAGCACTTTATAAGAGAGACTAGTTTGGGGAATTTTGTGAGCTCTTGGGTTTGCACTGACTCTCTTTTCTTTTACTTTTTTTTTTTTAAACTGTGAATAAGTCATTTCAATCATCAAATGATAATTACAGTTTTAAAATTAAATTACCTAAATTATATGTCTAAAAAAAGACAGCCAAATGGAAAATACATAATAGACTCCTATTAGCCTTTACTCATCTGATAGGTAGAGCAATAGACGAGACTTTGGAACACCTTGGTTTGTATTTAACTTCTGCCACTGATTATTAAAGTTTTGGTAAATTACCTAACTTTCCTGTGCTTCAGATTTTCCATTTGCAAGTTAGATATAAAATCTGAACTGACCTATTTTGAAAGAAAACTGAGAAGTACTTGAAAAGCCTTTGAGTTACACGGAAGATGCAATCTAAATCCGGAGGCCAGCAGCAAGTGTAAAGGGATAATTAAGGACAGATTAAGACACTCATTTAAATACTATAAAATATAATGCCACTCTTCTGAATGTGCTGTATGAAAGCCTTTCATTTACTTTTTTAAAACTTTTTTATTTTTACGTTTTTTTGCAACATGGTCTCACTCTGTCATCCACCTCAGCCTAGAGTAGCTGGGACCACAGGCATGCGCCATCACACCCCAGCTAATTTTTTAATATTTTTGTAGAGACATGATCTCATTATGTTGCTCAGGATGGTCTCAAACTCCTGGGATCAAGCAATCCTTTCTCCTTGGCCTCTCAGAGTGCTGTGCTGTGGAATTAAAAGCATGAGCTACCATGCCCTGTCACATTTAAAAAGAAGAAACATGGAATTTTTCACAGTGCAATGCCATTTGTTAACTGGCTTTACAGATGATCAAATACTAATACATGATTTGTGCCAAACGGGACACAAACTTGTTATTTTATTTTATTTTATTTTATTTTTTGAGACAGGGTCTCACTTTGTTACCCAGGCTGGAGTGCAATGGCGTGATCTGAGCTCACTGCCGCCTCAACCTCCTGGGTTCCAATCCTCTCGTCTCAGGCCCCCGAGTAGCCGGGACTACAGGCACGTGCCACCACACCCGGCTAATTTTTTTGCGTTTTTTTGTAGAGATGGGATTTCACCACATTGCTCAGGCTGGTCTTGAACTCCCGAGCTCAAGCAATCCACCCACCTCAGACTCCCAAAGTGCGAGCATTACAGGTGTGAGACACCATGCCCAGCCTGGGACACAAATTTGGAAGTGATCAGTTTTAGTCTAATTCCAAGCACAAATGCATAGAGAAACACATACTCTAAAGGGATAGAAAAGCAGCCCAATGTCCTAAAGTAGAAGACAAAATAAATAAAAGGCAACAGATTTTTCCTCCCTCATTTCAAGAGTAAGGTTATTATTCCTATGTTTTAGGACCTCTTTATATGGTCTTCCTTACATTTTTAAATGGAAGGCCCTTTCAAAAGCTCAAATTTAATCATAATTATGTTTACTATTCCACATCTCCTTCCCAACATAATCAGGATACTTGTGAAGTGTTTCTAGGTTTCATATTCTTTCCTGAAAAGCCTTAATAAGTATACTGAGCATGTAATATACAACACCTTGAAATCAGCATGAGTATATTAAGACTTTATCCAAAGATATCAACTCCTGAATAAATCTAATCATAACTACCAATCAGAACTTAAATTAGAATATGTACATAATTATAAAAGCATACACAGAACCATGAGTTAAAAAATGTTATTTGCCTTTACCTCCATGCATGTAGAAAGGAGAAGAAGTAGTAAGTACATGAAATCTATGTTTATACCTAGAAATCAATAGGTTTTCAAAATCAATAAATCCAGAACTGAAGGTGTAATCATATTCCAGTGATTACTTCTGTTATTTTATAAATACACATACACACTACAGAGAGTATGTAAGCATATATAAATAAATATATATACTATAGAGTATTTATTATAAATATAAGCATATATACATACATAAATGAGGGGCTGGGGATGGTAAAGAAAGCACATAAGGCTAGTGCTTTTTCATCATAAGCTCTTTTACTATTTGATTTACCACGTGCATGTGTCACTAATTTTTTAAAATTTTAAATAATTTCTTCAAGATAATTCTCTGTGAAGTATCTGCAACATTTACTTCAGTCTTCTTATATGTATGTTTGTTTTCTTTCTTTCTTTTTTTTTTTTTTGAGATGGAGTTTCTCTCTTGTTGCCCAGGCTGAAGTGCAATGGCATGATTTAAACTCACCACAACCTCCGCCTCCTGAGTTCAAGCAATTCTCCTGCCTCAGCCTCCAGAGTAGCTGGGATTATAGGTGCTTGCCACCATGCAGGGCTAATTTTTTTGTATTTTTAGTAGAGACAGGGTTTCACTATGTTGGCCAGGCTGGTCTCAAAATTCTAACCTCAGGTGATCTGCCCGCCTCGGCCTTCCAAAGTGCTAGGATTACAAGTGTGAGCCACCACACTCAGCCTTAAAGAAAACTTACTGTTTTCTAAAACTCAACAGTAAGTCCCTAACTTACCTGTGAACAAGGATCATGGTTTCTAATTATTATTCCTAATACCTTGTAGTGGTTAGCAAAAACAATTTGCAGACTTGACCTGTAACAATTCACTGAAAACAACTTGAATATAAGGCTATACAGTATATCAGAACAGAGATTCTTAAATTTATGTTCAAAGTCAATATAAAATTCATATAAGAAAATAACCACTTACCTTTAAGGGCTTCACAGTGCCTTTTAATTGCTACAGGAGTCAAATGCAGAAAATTGGGAATCTTAAATAGAGAAATTTAAAGGATAAATTAGCTAAATGTCTTAAAAACATGAAAAAGATAATCTTCTCATAAAACTAAATCACAGGCCCAATAAAACATGTAGTAAATAAAATCTGTTTTTTTACAATATTGATTTTCTGTCACAGATGTTGTCAATTCAAGAAATACATTTCTTAAAATATAGATTCAGCACCAAGTAATTTACAGTGGCACCTGGATTTGTCTTCAGATAATATAAATCTTTTGTCTTTTACCAAGCATCTTATAATGACAATCATAATGAAAAAAACTAAACATCATTTTTATAGTATTCTTCCTGCCACAAATCTACAGGTATACATGTATATTTCCTTTATAAAACTGAAAGGACTTAAGGACATGGATCTCTTTTTTGTTTTGTTTTTCTTTTTTTTTTTGAGACAGGGTCTCGCTCTGTCACCCAGGCTGGAGTGCAGTGGCACAATCTCAGCTCACTGCAACCTCTGCCTCCCAGGCTCAAGCAATTCTCCTCCCTCAGCCTCCCAAGTAGCTGGGATTACAGGCATGTGCCATTATGCCCGGCTAATTTTTGTATTTTTAGTAGAGACGGGGTTTCACCATGTTGCCTAGGCTGGTCTCAAACTCCTGGCCTCAGGTGACCTGCCCACCTTGGTATCCCAAAGTGCTGGGATTATAGGTGTGAGCCACTATGCCCGGCCAGGATATGGATCATTGTTTAATCATCCCAATTCCCCTGGACTGCATAGCATGACAGTATTTCAACTTTGTACATAATAAACATTTTATGAACTAATAAGTGAAGCTAGCAAATCTTAACTGGATAGTTTAATGAAGTTAGGAATATACTTATGATGACACATTAAAAGGCTACTGAATCATTCATAGTGTGAATGAAAATTCAGGAAAGGTCAGAGATTTGATTCCTTCAAATAAATAATTAGCATTTATTAGGTCATTTCTTGAATAATTTTTAAACATCTGAAAGAGCTTAAAGGCTCATTTGGAAAGAAAATTTAAACAAGCCAAAAGTTACTCCACGAATTATGCCAAGTATCTTGAGGGCTGATCAGAAAACAATGTTTTTTGTTTTTGAGACAGAGTCTCGCTCTGTCGCAGTGGCACGATCTCGGCTCACTGCAACCTCTGCCCCCTGGGTTCAAGTGATTCTCCTGCCTCAGCCTCCTGAGTAGCTGGGATTACAGGCATGCGCCACTACACTTGGCTAATTTTTTTGAAGTTTTAGTAGAGATGGGGTTTCGCTATGTTGGCCAGGCTGGTCTCCAACTCCTGACTTCAAGTGATCTGCCTGCCTTGGCTTCCCAAAGTGCTGGGATTACAGGTGTGAGCCACCACACCTGGCCAGAAACCATCGTTTTAATCAAGAGAAAACAGGCACTGAAAACTGGGATTTGGGGGTGTGCAGCTTCATTTACTGTACTTTTTGGTTTTTTCCTTTTTATACATTTTAAAAATTATAAACCCTAGTATTGAGGGGCTACTTCTAACAGATCAGTGATAGACTTTTATTTTTGAAACATGAACATATAAAACTCAAAAATCATAAAAGGAAAAAACAATAGACAATTTGCATGGACTTACATAGGCACAGTTCTATGCACTTTGCATATATTAGCTCAGTTAATAAGCTTATTCAATGACACCATTACTACAAATAAATGGCATGCATTAAATGTTTGGATTTTTATGTTTATTAAAATGTCATTTACAACCATTAGCATTATTGCAAATATACCGCTAATCTCTCACCCAGTGATTCTCCAAAGACCTCTTTAAACAAAATTCCCCTTCCTGTGTCCATGAGTTCTCACTGTTCAATTCCCACCTATGAGTGAGAACATGCGGTGTTTGGTTTTTTGTCCTTGCGATAGTTTACTGAGAATGATGTTTTCCAGTTTCATCCATGTCCCTACAAAGGACATGAACTCATCATTTTTTATGGCTGCATAGTATTCCATGGTGTATATGTGCCACATTTTCTTAATCCAGTCTAACAAAATTATCTTCTTTTATTCAAAGAAAACATTTGTTTTCCTTGATGTATGCTTTCTTGTGTCTTCACATTCCCATTTCCAAATTGCATTTACCCCTGTCTCCAGCAACAGAGTACCCATTCTCCCTGTTCTCATCACCTTTTAGCAAACTTTTGTTTTTCAAAGACTCTCATCTAATGGAAAACAGTTCATTGTCCTTTGTATAACTTTCACTGTGTTTAAGAAACCATCTAAGATATGCATTCCCAGACTAAGCATTTATATTTTCTTTAAAACACTCATGATAAATAATTATACATGCTATCAAACAAAGCATTCGCCTTAACCTATTTTGCTTCAAGCAATAAAGTTAAATTTGGTAGACTATAATAATAATACTAAATAATATTTTACCTTTATGGACAGAAAAAATTTAAATTCCTCTTTTTAAACTGGAAGTTTCACCTCCCAATTCTTAATCTCAAATTATTTCATTTTTCTTAATTCTACTGGAAAGATGCAATATAGAAAAGATATGATAGGCTGGGTGTGGTGGCTCACACCTGTAATCCCAGCACTTTGGGATGCTGAAGCAGGCATATCTCTTGAGCCCAGGAGTTCGTGACCAGCTTGGGCAACATAGTGACCCCTGTCTCCAAAAAGAAGAGATACAACAGAAAAAGGTCACAAGAGAAGCCACAAGATTGACTAATTACATTTTTTTTTTTTTTTCCTGAGACAGAGTCTCACTCTACCGCCCAGGCTGGAGTGCAGTGGCGCCATCTCGGTTCACTGCAACCTCCGCCTCCTGGGTTCAAGCAATTCTCCTTTCTCAGCCTCCCAAGTAGCTGGGATTACAGGTGCCCACCACCACGTCTGGCTAATTTTTTGTGTGTTTTTAGTAGAGATGGGGTTTTACCATGTTGGCCAGGTTGGTCTTGAACTCCTGACCTCAAGTGATCTGCCTACCTCGGCCTCCCAAAGTGCCAGGATTACAGGCGTGAGCCACCACGCCCAGCCAACTAATTACATTATTAAATGCCTAGGATTCTTTGAGTATTCTTTACCATTGATAATCAAAATACAACACCTATTATTATCTGGTGTTGTATAATAATAAACCTATTATACTATTTTGAAAATTTAAATTAAAATATAGTAAGCTGCTATATACTGAACCGTGAAGCATAAGAGAGTGGAAATAGGGGAGAAGACCAGCATTTATTTCTACATAAGTCTGAGCCAATGAATCAGCAATTTGTCTTACCTTTAAAAGTTCTAGATTTCCCTCCTTTGCCATGGGCGTGCCCTTTTTTACTGGATAACCCATTCGAACAGGAAGAGGTACTGCAGAGGGTTTAAATGGTGCTGCAACTGGGTAAACACTAGGCCAGTCCTGGTCAACAGCCATTTTCTCTGTCCTAGGAGGTAATGCCTAAGAAATATAAAATCGTTTAGTATTTTAAATATAAACACATTCTTTAATTTTTAAAGAATTTTAATTTTAAAGCGAAAAGCTACAATTACAATAGAAGCAAAATTGCAACGTATGTAAAATCTGACTTCCCACAATGCTGCTGCTGTCCAAATTGAAAAAACAACACTAAATCTACCTAAATATCTCTGCACTGTTTCTTCAAACCCTCTGGCAAGGATCCCCTTTAATATCACATTTTCTTCACTAAAAATTTCTTTAACTAGACTTTTAGCAAAATTTTTACATTTTGCTTATGAAAGGGTGAATTAACAATACATTCTGAAATAATTTTTCAAACTTCTTCGATGGAAGTCAGTAGTACATGAGGGAGCATTAAGTACTTGGAAGTAAAAAGAAAAGGAAAAAATAATAATTAGGGTTAAGCTGATTGAATAAATACATAATGAAAAATTCTATGTCTCCTAGGCCCAGAGAAAAACTAGTACTTGATAGCTTAGTCAATCACATTAACATTTATTTTTAATGGCATCAAATATGAGGGGATGGCCCACATACAAAAATAGGGTTTATAGTGGCAAAATTCAGCCATGCCCCACCTACGCAATATCAAAACCAGTGTAGTCGATACCCTAAAAGCAGGTAATAGTCCTGAGGAAATGACTGCTCTTAAATGACTGTAATTTGATACCATTTAACTTCCAACTAATGTGTCTTTGTTCTGACACTATGCTCACCAACTGACCTTATAGTTTAGATTCCTCCCTAGAAGTAAGGAATCCAAATGTCCACAGGGTGAGACCAAACTAGTTAGAATACGGCCAGGTGCAGTGGCTCACGCCTGTAATCCCAGCACTTTGGGAGGCCAGGCGCAGTGGCTCACACCTGTAATCCCAGCACTGAGGCGGGTGGATCACCTGAGGTCAGGAGTTCAAGACCAGCCTGACCAATATGGTGAAAACACCTCTCTACTAAAAATACAAAAAATTAGCCAGGCATAGAGGCGCGTGCCTGTAGTCCCAGCTACTTGGGAGGCTGAGGCAGGAGAACCACTTGAACCCGGGAGGCAGAGGTACCAGTGAGCCGAGACTGCACCACTGCACTCCAGCATGGGCAACAAGAGGGAAACTCTATCTCAAATAAATAATAATAAATAAATAAACAAACTAGTTATATTAATGCATAAGTCCCAGGCTGCAGGACTTAAGATAGCATTAGAAATTGTTCCATATTCTGGTTTATACACTTGTTTCCTGGGAGTTCCTCAATAAGTCAACCTCTCAAAGATGATCTATTCTCTGGGTACTGACAAAAAACAAAGACTAACCACCCAGTAAACATGACCTTGTGAAGTCTTCTCTAGCAACACCCTTCTGCCTTATAATGAATATCTGCCTCATTTTAGAACTCCAGACACCATTAAGATAGTAGAGTATATGAACTTTTTACCTTTCTTCTTGGTGGCCTTTCATTTCCGGATGTTCTTTCCGCTGTACATAAAAGATAACACAAAAGTTAAAGAGAATTTTATCATGTCAAGTTAGTTGTTCAAGATCAATCATGATCCCATTATTCTAACACAATTTAAGGTATTCAGTAACATAACAATGAGACAATCTTTTTTTTTTTTTTTGGTAAGCTCAGGGACCAAAATCATCTTAATGAAGACTAAAAACTGGAAACAGAGGGAGTCTCGGCGTCTCACCCAGGTTGGATTGCAGTGGTGTGATCTCAGCTCACTGCAACCTCTACCTCTGGAGTTCAAGTGATTCTCCTGCCTCAGCCTCCTGAGTAGCTGCGACTACCGGTACACCCCACCACACTTGGCTAATTTTTGTACTTTTAGTAGAGACGGAGTTTCACCATGTTGGCCAGGCTGGTCTCAAACTGCTGACCTGAAGTGATCCGCCTGCCTCAGCCTCCCGAAGTGCAGTGGGCAGGTGTGAGCCACCAAGCCTAGCCCCAGTAAGGAAAATCCTATAGTTATTTGAATTGCTGATACAGTGAATTCATCATCTAAAAAATGACTCTTACAAAGTCTGTCAAGTAAAACAACTTTTTAACAAATAATTTCAATAAACAATGATAAATATTATGAATACATACAGCAGGGAACGAAACCTAGTCAATTAGTTTGTGCGATGGTGAATTTTTTCTTTTTTTTTTTTTTTTTTTTTGAGACAAGGTCATCTCACTCTCGAGTGCAGTGGTGCAATCTCGGCTTACTGCAGCCTCCAACTACCAGGTTCAAGCCAATCCTTCCACCTCAGCACCCCAAGTAGCTAGGACTAAAGGTATGAGCACACCCGGCTAATTCTTGTAGAGACGGTGTTTCGCCATGTTGCCAGGCTGGTCTCAAGCTCTTGAGCTCCAGCAATCCACCCACCTCGGCCTCCCAAAGTGCTGGGATTACAGGGGTGAATCACTGTGCCCAGCCATGATAGTTAACTTTGTGTCAATTTGCCTGGATTGAGGAATACATAGACAGGTGGTAAAGCATTATTTCTGGGCATGTCTGTGAGGATGTTTCCAGGAGAGACAGGCATGTGATTCAGTGGACTGAGTGATGAATACCTGCTCTCAATGTGGGTGGGCATCAAATCAGCTGAGGGCACAGAGAGAACAAAAAGGCAGATGAAAGAAGAATATATTCTCTCTCTCTCTCTCTTCTGGACCTGGGACACTCTTTCCCTGCCCTTGGACATCAGAACTCCAGGTGCTCCAGCCTTTGGACTCCAGGAACTTGCACAAGCAGCCCCCTGAGTTCTTAGGCCTTCAGTCTTGGCCTGAAAATTACATGGCTTCCGTGGTTCTGAGGCTTCTGGACTTGGACTGACACGGGCTTCCAGCTTGCAGACAGCCTATTGTGGGGTGAGTCAATTCCCCTAAAAAATCCCATCATATGTCTATACATCTACATCTACATCTATCCTATCCTACATCTGCGTTCTGTGTCTCTGGAAAACCCTAATACAGTTGGGGAAAATCTCCCTGAGAAAGTGAACTTTAAGCTAAAACCTGAAAGATGAGCAGGAGTAGCCATGAAGACAAGAAAGTGAGAAACAGTGTTCTGACAGAGTGAGAGCACATGGAAAATCAAAGTGAACAAATTCACTATGGCTGAAATTTAAGAACAGAACAGAGAGAGACAGAGAGAAAAGAGGCTGAAGACACTTAACAGGCTTCTTAACTATAATGCATCCTTGGCAGAGCTTTTTTTCTTTTGAGATAGGGTCTCACTCCTGTCACCCAGGCCGGAGGGCAGTGGTGCGATTACGGCTCACTGTAATCGGCTTCCCAGGCTCAGGTGATTCTCCCACTTCAGCCTCTGGAGTAGCTGGAACTACAGGCATGCGCCAACAAGCCTGGCTAATTTCTTGTATTTTCAGTAGATACGAGGTTCCGCCATGTTGCCCAGGCTGGTCTCAAACTCCTGGGCTCAAGGGATCTGCAGGCCTCCACCTCCCACAGTGCTGGGATTACAGGAATGAGCCACCACACTCAGCCCCTTGGCAGGGCTTTTGATTTTCTTCTTCCAGTCTTCCCAACTCGTGTACATGGAATCATCATTCATCCAATTGCTCAGGACAAAAATGTAACAGGATTTTTTCGAGACTTGTCCTCAAGCCCCACATCAAATCCATCAGTAAATCCTATGAACTTTACCTTCAAAATACATCGCAAATACAATCCACTATTACTATCCAAGTCACCATCACCTCATTTGGATTACTGCAACAGCCTCCAAACAGATCTTTGGCTTCCACTCTTACCCCAGTAAAGCAGCCAGTGATCTTTTAAAAATGTAAATCACATTATATCAGTTCCCTGTTCCAAGCCTTCCGATATAAAACCCAAGCCAAAAATCCAAATGAAGTGTCTACAAACTCTTGAGAATCAGATCATTACTTAACTCTCTGACGTCTTATACTACCACTCTCCTCTACTCACACTTAGCTCCTGCCACATTGTCCTTCTTCCCGTTCCTTGATCACACCCCTCAGATTGTTCTCAACTTTTGGCCTTTGCACTTATAGTTCCCCATACCCCAAAGGCTCTTTCCCCAGATCTCTGCATGGCTTGGGGCCCTGTTCAAATGTGACTTCCTCAGAAAGATCTTTCCTGACTACCCTGTGGCCACTACTCCCCCCAAATCCATCGTTCTCAATACTCTGCTTTATTTTTCTTCATAGCATTAAACCCTATCTGACATCTTATTTAGTTGTTTGGTTGTTTATACTATTGACTTCCCCACCTTGCCGTATCTCCGGTGAGTGTCTAGAACACTGCATAGTATACAATAGGAGTTAAGTATTCCAAGAATGAAAGAATGAAAATTTAAAAATAGACAATTATTAGACCCATGAAGAGCCAGTATAAAGGATTAATGAATTTACAGTTTATCTGAAAACAATGGGAAACCATTTGTAGATCTTGAACATGGGAGCAGCAAGACAAGATCTAAATTTTGAAAACTTCATTTGGCTGTTGTGAGAATTCAATGTAGGAGAGCAAGAGGGGAAACACGAAACGGAAAAGAAACTTGTAGAAATGAGATGGTCACCTGAACCAGACAGTTGGTAGTATGAGAGTAAATTAGAGATATAACAGGAAGTAGCACAGGTAGGATCCGGTGATTGATTAGACTCACGCCAGGTCCTCCTCAACGCTCCCGTCACTCTAGCCACACTTCTATCACAGCGCCTCTCACTCTACATAGCACTTCTCTGCTAATAAATCTGTATTTTCCACTAGATTCCTCCGGAGTAAACACGCTATCAAGCATCCCTATAATCTCTGTTAAATGGAGGTCATCAACGCCTGTTGAATGAAGGCCGCCCATTTGGTGGCCTGGAATTCAGAGCAGCAATTTGTCCTAGCCCAGCCGTATGACTCTCTTACTGTTTGGGGAAATCCATGGTTCAGTATTGCCGATGCCCGATAAACAACACAGAGCACCAGTAACCTGTGCCAGGGGCTGTGGACGGGGGCAACACAGGAGCAGGTCACGGGGAAGGGGGATGTAAGCTTTCTGAGCAAACTCCCAGAGCACCCAGGGCAGAAACAGGAGGCTAGAAGCCGGGCAACGCGGGCGCAGAGCACAGACCTACGTCCACGGCTTTCCTACCAGACGGGCCTGGCAGCGGACGCACTGGCCTCCCCCGGGCGGCGCTGGCTCAGCCACCGCGGCACCCTTCATGGGGCCGGTATTCCGCTCTTACAGCTCCCCCAAAGCCCGGAGAAGACGAGACAGACACTCACGCAGGCGAGGTGTCGGGGCCGGAGTGGCCGGGTACACGGCGGTGGAGAATGCACGCAGAATCCTTGCCCTCGACTGCAGAGACAGCCATGCCGGGAGCGCGGCGGCCGCCATGGCTGCGAGGACGGCAAGCCGGAGGGGACAAGCGCCGTTCAGTGTCAGGGGCGGGCCTGGGGCCGCTGAGCGCAGGCTCCCTGGGCTGGCACCGCCCTAGGCTGGAGAAAGAGGAAACACGGTGGTCTACGCACCCAGAGCCGAGTCAAATGTGCGGGAAGATTCCCCCAAACTGAAAGAAGTAATGAAAAGAAAACAAAAAAATCCTTAAAAATCGAGTGAATCAGTTCGTAGAGAATTGCAGATAAAGACCGTAGGGATGGGGGCTGCGGCACACTGAAGGCGGGCGTGGTCTGGGTGGAACCTCAGTTGATCCAAGAGTCAGGCGGTCTACCCGAGGGACTCCTGTTATTTATAATTGCTGCTTTTCTACATTTACTTGGATTAAAGAAATCTTCAACTAATGCCAGTAATATGCGCTAAGGGGAGAGAAGCAGTATCCCGAGCCAGAGTGCTTGGGTTTCAAACTTGACTTCACCACTTCTGGGATGTATGATCTTAGACAAGTTAGCATAGACAAATATTTGTGTACAGCATTGGCATACAGTGAACACCGCGTGTACATAGCCTATAACTTTTAGCTATATATGGTTAGCTTGTTGTTAGATCAGGTTAGAAATACAGAAAGTCAGAACTCATCAGGACCTAGAAAATAAACCTTTAATGAACACTCTTATTTTCTACGTTAGGATGAATTAACATACAAGCCTTAATAAAACAATTCTCGGCCGGGCGCGGTGGCTCGCGCCTGTAATCCCAGCACTTTGGGAGCCCGAGGCGGGTGGATCACCTGAGGTCAGGAGTTTGAGACCAGCCTGACCAACATGGAGAAACCTGGTCTCTACTAAAAATACAAAATTAGCCGGGTGTGGTGGCACATGCCTGTAATCCCAGCCACTCGGGAGAAGAATCGCTTGAACCCGGGAGGCAGAGGTTGCGATGAGCCGAGATCGCGCCATTGCACTCCAGCCTGGGCAATAAGAGCAAAACTCCGTCTCAAAAATAAAATAAATTAAAATAAATTCTCTATTTTCTCATTATCTTAAAAATTATTTTAATTAATTAATTAATTAATATTATTATTTTTGAGACAGAGTCTTGCTCTGTTGCTAGGCTGGAATATGGTAGCAGGACCGTGGCCCACTGCAGCCTTGACCTCCCAGGCTCAAGTGATCCTCCTACCTCAGCCTCTCAAGTAGCTGAGGCTACAGGCACGCACCACCACACCCAGCTAATTAAAAAAAAATTGTTTTTCTAGAGATGAGGTCTCACTGTGTTGCCAGGGTTGGTCTCAAACTCTTGGGTTCAAGCAATCCTCCTGCCTTGGACTCCCCAAAAAGTGATAGGACTACAGGCGTGAGCTACTGCACCTGGCCTATTTTTTCTATTTTTAAGTTTTTTGTAGAGTTGGGGGTCTTGCTATGTTGCCCAGGCTGGTCTCAAACGCTTGGCCTCATGTGATCCTCCTGCCTTGGCCTCCCAAAGTGTCGGGATTACAGGCATGGGTCTGGCCTATTTCCCTATTTTGTCTCAAAGTGACAAAATTATAACAGTAAAAACAACTAGAAATAAACAAAACCGAGTCTTGGTAAGCATACAACCAGTAGAGCAGAGGTATGCAGGTGTCCAAGAATATTCTAGCTGTGAACATTGAGTGTGCCATGGACATCAATCAGTAAGGTATGGGAGGGGGATAAATAGCATGAGATGGACAAGTATTTGTAATATTCATCATCTTCATCTTTTCTGGACTTTTGCCATCCTGTTATTGTTCCAAAATAGAAGCATGATGTATGAGTTTCCTAGGGGATTGGAACAAAGTACCATAAACTGGGTGACTTAAAAGAACAGAAATTTCCTCTCTCACAGTCCTGGAGTCTGGAAAGTCCAAAATCCAGGTGTTGGCAGGGTTGGTTCCTTCTGGAGGTTCTGAGGGAGAATGCGTTCCCTGCCTCTCTCCTAGCTTCTAATGGTTGCTGGCAATCCTTGGCTGGTAGACGCATCACATCACCTTCTGCCGCCATATTCCAATGGAGTTCTCGCCTCTCCTTGGACTATTTTTAAGATCAAAAGCATGGCCTTTTTAATCAGATGGAGGTGAGGTTTGAATCCAGGCTCTGGTTCTTTATGATTTTGGGCAAATCTACCTTATCTTTCTGAGTTTCAGTTTCAAGGAAAATGAGAACAATAATATTTTTCTAAGGACAGTCGTGATTAAAGGCATAAATATAAATGGTGGGCATTGGCATTAAGCGTGGGGTCAATGCAACAGCCTGTTTTTCTTGTGAGTTTGTATATTTTAGTAAAGTGCAAGTCCTATCCCATAGAAATTTAGGCACAAAAGGAGTATGATCATATTCATACTGTTACCAGCGGCAAATCTGTACAGGTCTGCGGCAACCTCAGTTCTTGCCTCCTCAGAAGAAAGAATTTGATCGAGGAACATAAGGCAGAGGAAGAGACTGAAGCGACTTTTAGAGCAGGAGTGAAAGTTTATTAAAAAGCTTCACAGCAGGAACAAAAGAAAGGAAATACACTGGGAAGAGGGCCAAGTGGGCGACTTGAAAGTCAAGTACCCCATTTGACCTTTGACTTAGGGTTTTATACGTTGGTATACTTCTGGGGTCTGTGTCCCTTCTCCCCTGATTTTTCCCTTGGGGTGGGCTGTCTGCATGCACAGTGGCTTGCCAGGACTTGGGAGGGGAGCATGCATAGTGTGTTTACTGGAGTTGTCTACATGCTTACTTGAGGCGTTCTTCCATTACCAGTTGAACGTCCCTAGAAGATCAAATACCAGTTAAATTCTGCCATTTTGCCTCTTAATGTGCACGCTTGCGCACACTCACCCAGCTCCTGAGATCTTACTGGAAAGTTGCTGATCACTAGTTTCAGGTTCTTTGTATCTATTGGGAGACTGCTTTTCCCTGGTGCTGGCTGCAACCAATTATTGTTTTAGAAAGACAGCTAATAACCACCTGACCGTCACCTGATGGTCGCCTGAAATTCCTGGGGTGTGTGTGTGTGTGTGTGTAAGTAAGGGGAGCCCTCTCCTGCCCTGGTCATTCATGACTAGCTACCTACTCTAACAATATTTCTTAATTTCTGAGCAAGATATTAAAGACATAAGTCCCCATTCTACCTTGCTGTGTGTTCTATCATTTGTTGTACTCTCTCCCTAAAACTAAAGTGGATAGATGACCAGAGCTAGAGGAGCCAGAAAAATACTTATTGTTTTCCCTGGCATCAAGTACAGTAAGTTTCATTCTATAGTAAAAGTTAAAAATTCGTTTGTAATGCTATTAATGCTATCAACCAGCAAAAATATCTGTCTCGTGCAGTGTAAAGAGTAAAGCATGTACTATCTTGCGCATAGGGGTTACTAAGATTACATAATTTTTCAGTTGGCAAGGATCTTAGAGGGGTAATCATTCACTCATGATAAAAATATTTTCTTTGCTGGGTGCAGTGGCTCACTCCTGTACTCTCAGCATTTTGGGAGGCTGAGATGGGGGAATCACTTGAGCTCAGGAGTTTAAGACCAGTCTGGGCAACACAGCAAGAGCCTGTCTATACAAAAAATACAAAAATTAGCCAGGCACGGTGATGTGTGCCTGTAGTCCCAGCTACTGGGGAGGCTGAGTTGGGAGGATCACTTGAGCCCAGGAGGCAGAGGTTGCAGAAAGCCGAGCTAGTGCCACTGCACTCCAGCCTGGGTGACAGAGTGAGACCCTGTCTCAAACAAACCAACCAACAAACAAAAATTTTCTTCAAACTTTATGACCATGTGATCTAACACATCATAGAAGCTAGGCTGGCTTCATAGACATACAAAGTGCACTTAGAAGGGCCTGCGCTTGGCTTAATGCTTTGCTGTTGCTGTCTTTAAATTCTTTTTATTTATTTATTTATTTATTTATTTTTATTTTTATTGTACTTTAGGTTTTAGGGTACATGTGCACAATGTGCAAGGACAAAAAACCAAACACCGCATGTTCTCACTCATAGGTGGGAATTGAACAATGAGAACTCATGGACACAGGAAGGGGAACATCACACTCCAGGGACTGTTGTGGGGTGGGGGGAGGCGGGAGGGACAGCATTAGGAGATATACCTAATGCTAAATGACGAGTTAACGGCTGTCTTAAAATTCTTAATACTTTTTTTTAACAAGGAGTCCTGCATCTTCAGTTTGCACTGGAACCTACAAATTATGTAGCTGGTCCTTGTAGAACAATTTTAAATATTGAGCTGTCTTACAATGAGTTTTTATTATATTTAAACCTGGATTAATTCAATAAAAGCTACTTTTTAATTTTTTATCTTTATGGATACATAGTAAGTATATATATTTATGGGGTATATGATATGTATAGTTACAGACATAAAATGTATAATAATCACATCAGGGTAAATGGGGTATCCATCACCTCAAGCATTTGTCCTTTGTATTAAAAAGCTACTTTTAATCAAAACTAACTTTTTTTTTTTTTTTTTTTTTTGAGAAGGAGTCTTGCTCTGTCACCCAGGCTGGAGTGCAGTGGCACAAACTCAGCTCACTGCAACCTCCACCTCCCAGGTTCAAGTGGTTCTCCTGCCTCAGCCTCCCGAGTAGCTGAGATTAAAGGCATGTGCCACCATGCCCAGCTAATTTTTGTGTTTTTAGTAGAGACAGGGTTTCACCATGTTGGCCAGGCTGCTCTTGAACTCCTGACCTCAAGTGATCCGCCCGCCTCAGCCTCCCAAAGTGCTAGGATTATAGGCGGGAACCACCACACCCGGCCTTCAAAACTAACTTGTTTTATAGTAGATGAACAAAGTATGTCTATTCACAAGTATGGTAGACAATATGCAAATATAAGGAATAGGTACAGAGACCTTGCAACCTAAGTGTTCATCAAAACAGTATTGGTTAAATCTATTATGGTGTATTCATATAATGCAGCGTACTACTAATAGAGGCAGGAGGCAGAGAAATCCTAGGCAGACAGGGGTGGGTCTCCAGTGAAACCTGACCTTCAAGCCAAAAACAGCCTGAAGCCCATGGACCAGAGTGAGAACTTCTATTCCTGTTTGCCCACTCTCTCCTGATTGGTTCTTGCTGAATAATGTATTTTAACCAATCAAATGTTGCCTTTTCCAGTATTACCTACCGTCCACCCCACCGCCATCCTGTGCCTGTAAAGACCCCAGACTCAGTTGGCAGAGGTGGGAGATGGCCTAACTTCAGGGAAGAGACCTCCTGACCTCAGGGGAAGATGAACAGCCCTTCCCATCCCATCTCCAGCCCCCCTCTCGGCTGAGAGCTTTTTCATCACTCAATAAAATTTTCTGCCTTCACTATCGTTCAATTGTCAAGGGTGACCTAATTTTTCTTGGATGCCAGACAAGAACTTGAGATCCAAGTGTGGATACCCAGAAAGGCTGTCACACTGACCCTTTGCCCTGGTCAGCAGAGGACAGCCACCCCATGTGAGGGGGCCAGGGGCCAACCGAGCTGCTAACATGCTGCCGTCCATCGGGCTGTGGATGGCAGAACTAAAAAAGCTAATTAGCACACTAACACCCCCTCTGGGGCTTTGGGGTCTCAGGCATC
Source organism: Hylobates moloch (assembly GCF_009828535.3). NCBI lineage: Eukaryota > Metazoa > Chordata > Mammalia > Primates > Hylobatidae > Hylobates > Hylobates moloch. The sequence continues at coordinate 26,312,450 of NW_026652283.1, read as the reverse complement.
CTTGCCTGGGTGCCACTGCATTCCCCTCAGGGTGACACCACTGGTCTGGCTGCAGGCTCTGCACAAAGCTTTCTCCTGTGGTGGCCAAGTGGCAGGCTGGACCCTGGACTCACTCACTCATGCGCTGCCTCCCACGAGGCGCTGAGTGTGGTTGGCCTAGTAGACAGCGCGCCCCCTGCTGGGAGTCCAGCAAAGGAGCCGAGAAAAATCCTGCATCACTACTTAAGATACACGGGCCCCAATCCTGGTTAAACATTAGAATAACCTCAGGAGATTTAAAAAAAAATTATCTAGACTCCCTCTGAGACGCTGATTAATTGGTCTAGGTGTGTTTGGAGCACTAGGGTTTTGTTTTGTTTTTTGTTTAAGTTCTTCAAGTGAATCTAATATTGAGGCAAGATGGAAAACCACTGGTGTCAGCCTTAACGAGGATGAAGTGGATATAAATCTATTAGCATAGAAAATTGTCTACAATATATTGTTAAGTTTTTTAAAATGCAGGTTGTGAGGCATTTATGGATTATATAATCTCATTTGTATATTATATTTTTATTTTTATTTTTGCAATACAAACTCTGGAAGAGTCAATAGCAAATTTGAGGCAGTGCATATGAGGATGGAGCAGACACTCCTGAAGACTTCACTTTCTCTATTTCTGTACTTGAATTTTTACCCCAAGCATACAGCTTGAAAAAATTAAATGAGTATCAGTATTTTTAAAATCAACAAAAGCTTCACATTTTAATTTTCACTTAGGAAAAAAACATGGTGAGTCTGACTTGTGGCTTTCAGCTGTTTATAACATGAGTACTTACAATTTATACTGGGTTCTCTGAAATTTTGGTAAGCTTACACTTCAGTATATAAAATATTTTCACAATATTTTGTCTCCTTTGAGTTACAGTCATGTGCCACATAAAGACGTTTCAGTCAACCACTGTGCATATATGATGGTGGTCCCATAAGACTGTAATGGAGCGGAAATATTCCTATTCCCTAGTGACATTGTGGCTATTGTGATACCATAGCACAATTACTTTATTGTTTTATAAATTTAGCACAGCCTAAGTGAACAGTGTTTGTGAAGTCTACAGTAGCATATAGTAATGTCCTAGGCCTTCGCATTCACTCACCACTCACTGACTCACCCAGAGCAACTTCCAGTCCTGCAAGCCCCATTCGTTGTAAGTGCCCCATATAAGTGTACCGTTTTTTACCTTTTATACCTTATTTTTACTGTACCTTTTTTTGTGTTTAGATATATTTAGATACACAAATATTTACTATTGTGTTCCAGTTGCCTACAGTATCGGTAAAGTAACATGCTGTACAGGCTTGTAGCCTAGGAGCTATGCCACATAGCCTAGGTGTGTAGTTGGCTGTACTGTCTAGGTCTGTGTAAGTACACTTTATTATGTTCACAAAACAATGAAATTGCCTAACAATGCATTTCTCAGAACATATCCCCATTAAGCAATGCACGATTGTAATTGAATACATTCTCCTTTTACAAATAAGGAAGCAAAGAGTTGAGCCACTTGACTCTGCTCTTATGAGCATTGAAACTCAAATCCACATCTGATTCCAAGTTGCATTATTCTTTACATCACCTCCTTGAGAGTGTGCGCCACACAGCATTCCTGCAGACAGGGGTCGCTATACACCAAGGAAACATTAATTGACTGAGTGCTATAACCTCCCAGAAGCATTGAATGGGGGAACCGTTATTGCTTAACACTTTAAAAGATGCCACCTGGGCCTATTCATGCCCAGTTTACTGAAGGCAAAGGGCTAAAATGCTTTTTTAATTAAAAAAATTGTATTTGCTTAGAAGTATTCAGAATGTCAACAAAACAGCTGCAACTTTTTTTTTCAATTATGGAGTGGTATTCAGTTAGCAGAATAACAACTATATCGTATAAGCTGCATCAGAGAAAAACGAAGATAAAAAAACTATCCTCCTATATAACTAATCTGTGCTGTGCCCCAGCAAGAACCTGCTTTAAATTTCCATGCCAATTACAACCCCCATTCTATACCAGGCAAGGTTAGTGTCTATTAAAAATATCACCAGGACAGGGCAATCTAAAGAGACATTCAGTAGTCTGTTACTTGTACAAAAAAGACACTGTAATGTTTAAAAACAAATCTTACACAGCCTTACATTTCAATTGTTTTTTCTTTAAAAGGAGTGAGTTGTATACAGTGGTTGTTAAATGCTTTATAGACAAGAAAAAAACTGCTACAACCAACTTGTTTATCATCATCTTCTTCTCCTTCCTCATCCTCCTCTTCTTTTTCTTTTCTTTTTTTTCTTTTTTTTTTTTTTTTTTCAGCCTTGGCAATTCCCTTTGTTGCTACATGGGCTTTCCTTTAGCTCAGTCTGCTGCAATATCCTTTTCATATTTTTCCTTCAGCTTCGCAGCCTTGTTTTCATAAGGCTGCTTGTCATCTGCAACAGTGTCATTCCACCTCTCTCCCAGTTTCTTTGCAAAACCACCAATGTATAGGCCAGGATATTTTCTTTTGATTTGGGGGCAATACTCAGAACACAAGAAAAAAGCCAAAGGAGGCCTCTTGGGCTTTGTTGTTGTTGTCGTTGTTGTTGTTGTTGTTTGCCTCTCTTTCTGGAGGGATATAGGTTTTCATTTCTCTTTCATAATGGGTCTTTTGCCCGAGTTTGCCAAGTCTTCAAATTTTTGTTTTTAGCAGACCCAGTCCTCTACCTCTCTGGCACTTTTTGGAACACTCTGAGAAGAGGACAGAAGCATCTGGGTGCTGTTTCTTGTGCTCCTTCTGACAAGTGTGCATAAAGAATGCGTATAATGACATTTTTGCCTCTTGGGATCTGCTTTGCCCATGTTGAGTTACTTTTTCCTCAGTGAGGCACCCAGTCATGCAGTGCACGCCTGGCAATCACGTAACCTGGTGCTGTTTCTCTAAAATGCTTTTCTCCATCTTCTGATTTCTTTGGATAAAGGAAAGTCAAAGACGAATTTATTTCTGTCCTTGCGTATATTCTTATTATTCAAGACATTTGGAAATACAGCATCTAATTGTTACATGTTTCAAACCCCACATCCAATCATCAGCAAATGCTGTACACTTTACCTTCAACTACATTCTAAATCTGACCTCTTCATACCTCCTCCTGTACGAGTGTGGTCCAGGCCACCTTTTTCTCTCATCTAGATGACTACAGCTTCCTAGCTGCTTACCTGGGTTCTGTTTCTCCTCTTTTTCTTCTACCATCAAGTCTCCCCTCAGCAATCAAGTGAGGGTTTGTTTGTTTGTTTATTTGAGACAGAGTCTTGCTCTGTCACCCAGGCTGGAGTGCAGCGGCACGATCCTGGCTCACTGCAACCTCCGCCTCCTGGGTTCAAGCGAGTCTCCTGCCTCAGTCTCCCGATTGGCTGAAATTACAAGCATCTGCCACCAAGCCAGGCTAATTTTTGTGTGAGACGGGGTTTCACCATGTTGGCCAGGCTGGTCTTGAATTCCTGCCCTCAAGTGATTCACCCACCTTGGCCTCCCAAAGTGCTGGGATTACAGGTTTGAGCCACCATGCCTGGCTTCAAGTGAGGCTTTCAAGGTACAGGTCAGTCAAGACATTTCTCTCCCCCATCACTCAGAATAGTTGAGTCCTTACTTCAGCTTACAAGTTTGACCAGCTTGATCAGTTTGCTGGCTACTTCTGCAAACACATCTCCCACCTCTCGCCTCCAGCTCACTCTGCTCCGTCCACGTCAGCCTCCTTTGCTATCCACATTCACATCTACTCCCATTCCAGGTCCTTCGCATTTGCAGTTCTTTGTGCCTAGTACACCCTTTCCCAAATGTCTGCACTGATGCTCAGTGTCTTCCTTCAGATCTCTAGCTAATTGCCCTCTCCTCGCTGAGGCCTTCCTTCACCACCCAATATAAAACAGCACCTCCTAACAGTCTTTAGTCTCTGATCATGCTTTTTCTTTACATTACTCCTGATGTTATTTAAAATTGATTGTTATTATTTGAGACAGGGTCTCACTCTGTGCCCAGGCTGGAGTGCAGTGGCTGGATCTGGGCTCACTGTAACCTCCTCCACCTGGGCTCAAGCGATCTTCCCACCTCAGCCTCCCAAGTAGCTGGGACTACAGGCACACACCACCACACCGGGCTAATTTTTGTATTTTTAGTAGAGACAGGGTTTCATCATGTTGCCCAGGCTGGTTCCAAATTCCTGAACTCAAGTGATCCGCCGGCCTCAGCCTCCCAAAGTGCTGGGATTACTACAGGCGTGAGATGTTTTGAAAATATGCATTTAAACATCTGCACGTGTTTGTCTGTCTTCCACCTTTAAGATAGAAACTCCCTGAGACTAGGAACTTTGTTCTTTGTACTGCTGGATTGGCAGGGCACAGAACAAGCCCAGCATGTAATAGGCACTCAGCAATTATGTTTGAATTAATCTATCTTCCATTTTTACACTTTTAAGCCTTTTTTTTTTTTTTTTTGCAATATATTAACCCAAATTGCAAAAGCTGAGCTTGACTCTATGCTATTGGAGACTTCACTACCAAAAAGAGGAAACAGACATCTCTGCCAATACTCACCTTCTTTTAAAAAACTCATTTTTAATTGACAAGTAATTGTATATATCAATACTCCATTTTATTAAACACTCTTTCATACCAGTTTCTAATGAAGGACAACTACAAGGCCACAGAGATGTTCTTCCTATTCCAAGTTCCTCAAGGAGAGGGCTATGGGGGTGAATAAACATTGATAGGAGGGAAAACAAAGCCATTTCTTGAGGCTGAAGAGAATATACATCATTTTCTTCTTTCCTGAAGCTGCAGGCATCATGGGGATTATGAATGCTCCCTTCCCCGCTTTCCCCCAGGAATTCTTTGGGAGATAAAGTTGAAGAGAAGGGATTTGGGGGTTGCTGTTCCCCAATATTGCAAGGCGTATTTTAATTTGAAGAACACCAGGCTCAATGGAAAGAAAACAGGGCATGCTCTTAAGCCTAAATCTAGATTGAAGTTAAGGACACGCCTTTAAATTCACTGTGGATCCGTTTACTGGGCTGGATAAAGAATCAAAGAGTGGATTTGGATTATTGTACTAAGCACTTTTGATTTTTTTTTTTTTTTTTTTGAGACGGAGTCTCTCTTTGTCACCCAGGCTGGAGTACAGTGGTGCCATCTTAGCTCACTCCAACCTCCGCTTCCTGGGTTCAAGCGATTCTCCTGCCTCAGCCTCCTGAGTAGCTGGGATTACAGGCACGTGCCATGGCTAATTTTTGTATTTTTAGTAGAGATGGGGTTTCACCATGTTGATCAGGTTAGTCTTGAACTCCTGACCTCGTGATCCGCCTGCCTCAGCCTCCCAAAGTTCTGGGATTACAGGTGTGAGCCACCACGCTTGGCCGACTATTCTTAATTTTTTAACGAATAGCAGTTCTATGAGGTGGGTATTGTCATCTCCAGTTTTTAGATAGGAAAATCAGGAGGCATTAGGGCTCCAGAAGAAATCAAATGGCACCCTCAAGTCTACCTGAGGAAAAAGGACATCTACAGGGTGGGGGCAGGGTGCAAGGAACTAACAAAGAATGATGAAGCACCCTGGAAGGGACAATGGCCTGAGAGGGGAAGGGGAGGGAGCTGGAGTCTCAGAGAAGGGCCAGCTGGACAGGAGCTGTCTGGAACCAAGTGTCGTAGTGAGGCAGGGAGAGTTGGGCTAATACATTCCAGATCTGTCCCCTTTCTGATCTCGTGCTCTCCACTGGATGGAAGCCAGAGTGATGCAGTCAGAACTCAGAAGAAGGCAGACAAGGTGGGGAGTAGATGTGGAGGTTGAACTGAGAATAACCAGCACAGAGGTTTGGTTGGATAAGTGTAAATAAAAGAGCTGCGATTTTAAGCAGGTTTGTCCTCAACTAAAATTGAAAGCTCTCAGTCCTTCTACCATGACAAAGTATTTACAACTCTGCATTGTGACCTATTGATGGTCATGATATCAATTTGGTGGCTTGCAGTCAGCAGTTTACAAACCGATGTAGGACAAACTCTCAGAGTGCACTGCAACATGCTTCAGTTACACAGATCACAGCAACAAATGTATTTCTTACTTTGGAATACCTGCATGACGCCACATTGTGCTCACATGTCTTAATTTAGCCTCACAGGAACATGCCCTAAATTCCGAAGCACAGAAAGGGCCAAGGCCATAAGAAGACTGTCAGAAACAGAAACGATTTTAAGAGGTTGGATGCAGTTGAAAGGATTCAGCCCATGTTCTAATGGCTGCATATCAGTGAACAGGCGGTTCAACAACAGGAAAAGTAGCCACAGATTAAGGCCAGGAAATGGAGGAAAAATGAGCAACAGCAACTAGCTAGCATTTTTGCAGGTGAACATTTTTGTTGTCTCGGCAATTCCAGTAGTTTAAAATCAGAGAATTTTCTTTTTATGTATTTATTGAGATGCGGTCTTGCTCTGTTGCCTAGGCTGGAGTGCAGTGGCGCGATCACGACTCACTGCAGCCTTGAACTCCTGGACCCAAGCAATCCCCCCACCTCAGCCTCCCAAGTAGCTGGGACTACAGGCACACATCACCATGACTTTTTGTATTTTTTGTAGAGATGGGGTTTCACCATGTTGCCCAGGCTGGTCTTGAATTCCTGGGCTCAAGCAATCCTCCTGCCTCAGACTCCCAAAGTGTTGGGATCACAGCTACCTTTCCTGGCCAAATAATTTTCTTTTCTTCTTCTTTTTTTTTTCAATTGATTTTTACTTAACATAATTTATAGGCTTACAGGGAATTTTCTTTACACGACTGTAGAATATGGGCTTTGTAACTGGGCAGACTTTACCTTTTTGTTACGAGCCACTGAATGGATTTATGAGTTATCTCGCCTCTTTGATTTGGCAAATAGAAACCTCTTAGAGTCATGGAGGACACATGCAAATCACGCTAATATATGCAAAACATCTGACTTGACTTACAAGTACAATAAATAATGGCGATTCCTCTTTGTACTGTTGTAATTCCACACTGGCTTTTAAGCAAAAATGGTTATTATATGTGAATACACCTTTCTTACTGCAAAGGCTAAACAAGTATTATTAAAAGAATAGTTTTATAGGTCACTGTTTTTAAATCATAGGCAGAGCTAACAGTAAAGTGAATCTCAAAGTAAATCCCATCAAAGTCCTCTTAGTGCAGAGACAGCAGCTAGGGAGAAGACGGAATAAGGTAAGTGTTAGAGGAAAAGAACACTGTGAGTTTTGCTCAGGAGTCCTGAACCGAAACTGTTATTTTTTTTTTTGTTTGTTTTTTTAAAGATGAGGATTCACTCTGCTCCCCAGGCTAGAATACAGTGGTGCAATCACAGCTCACTGTAGCCTTAAACTCCTGGGCTCAAGTGATCCTCCCACCTCAGCCTCCTGAGTGGCTGAGACCACAGGCGTAAGCCACTGTGCCTGGCTTGAAACTGGTATTACAAATGTAATTAAACCTGCTCTGTAGCCTTACCCAATACTTTACCCTACCCATCTCCCACCAACAGATGCAAAAACACATTTTATACTTTTGAGTGCTAGACTTATTATTTCAAACAAAGACACTTCTTTTTTTTGCAAATCAAACTTTAAATGTGACTTCATTATCTCTCTTCCATTTTTATTGTTGAATAAGTGAATGAAATATTAAACTAAATTATAACTTTTCCTGAACTGTTTTTAAATCATAGGTAGAGCCAGGGTTTTCTTCTTCTCTCTCTCTGTAATTGTGACATGAATGTACTTTGATCCCAGTAATCATTTTCAATCAAAGGGAAAACAAATGAAAAAAAGTCCCATGCTGGAATGCTGCAAATAGGTAAGCTCGCTTATTAGAATCTTTTTTTCTTTTCCTCTTACAGGCCAGTCACATAATACATATCCAAGTCACAGAATGCTAATATAAACCTTGCCCACCTCTCTCAGCCCGTCTTTCTTACTCAGACAGTTTCTGAGCAGCTCTTTGATGAAGACACAATCTTCAGTTTCCAGGACAAACTGAGCCACAGCCTTCCCTCCTGGCAGATGGCTCCTCACCATCTGACTTTTGACACTGTCCAGGACAACTCCCCTGATGTCTTTAGGCTTTCCTGGCATACCAAAGATGAGAAACAGACCCAGGCAATCCTCTCCTATTAACTTACAGAATTCTTCCAGCTTATCAAATCTACTTTTCTTCCAGGAAGACTCCTCTACCCTTGATTCTGGATTGGAAAGGTCACAAGGCTTAGATTCCACAGAAGGAGGTGAAGACATCTGCAGAGTCTGTACTGCCAGCTGAAGCTTTATTTGCTTGTCAGATCCCCAAAAGGTCCAAATCCAGTCTGCACCAAACAGGAAGGCTTGATGCTTGGTCATCTTGGTGGTGGTCAGCCACTCATCAACTCCCTTTTCTTGGCAGAAAGCGATGAAATGGATTAAGAAGATCTCATTCAGAGTATTTGCAGCTGGGCAGAGTTTACTTGGAGGATATTCAAATCCAAGGTACTCCTTCAGTTTCTGAGCTGCATGGACTATAGCTTCACTGACCACTTCACAGACGACGGGCACCTCTTTGCTGTCCTTCAGAGCCAACTGTTGTGATGCTTTCTGCCCCATTTTCTCTGTATCCAAATTATCAAACATGTGACTCTGGTTCAGAAGTACTTCTTTTTCAAAGTAAAAGTTCTGCAAGGAGGTCACATCTGTTAATGGTTCATGTTTTTCTAACTCTACAGCTTCCTCGGGTGTAGTTAAGCATATATACATACAGCTAAATAAACATGTTAGTTCTCTCTGTTTGTCAGTTGGGTGTGTTGTGTTCATACAGTTCCTGCTGGTTTATTAAGTTAAGATACTAAATTCCACACAAAACATCTGTTCTATCTAGGTTATATTCACTCTACTTTTAATCTTTGGTCATCTCTTCCAACATGTTTCCTCTTTCCAAGTTTTAGTTGAAGCAAACATATCACGTTAGTTCTTTTTGCTGTTGTTTTTTGAGATAGGATCTCACTCTGCTACCCAGGCTGGAGTGCAGTGGTGCAATCATGGCTCACTGCAGCTTCAACCTCCCAGGGCTCAGGTGATCTCACCTCAGCCTCTTGAGTAGCTGGGGCTACAAGTGTACACCACCACACCTGGCTAACTTTTGTGTATTTTTTGTAGAGGTGGGGTTTCACCACGTTGCCCAGGCTGGTCCCGATCTCCTAGGTTCAAGCAATCCTCCCGCCTCGGCCTCCCGAAGTGCTGGGATTATAGGCATGAGCCACTGCACCCAGCCCTGTGTTAGTTTTTTAAATATCCATACACCTCTTTCTACAACTAACTTCTTCCAATATGTAGGTGAGTCATTTCCATTTGCTTTTCCTATTTTCTTTTTTGTTTGTTTGTTTCTTTTACCTTCTGCCATGATTCTGCATTCCCCAGCTCAGTTGCTTTTTCTACAAAAGCTTCTCAAACAAAGGCCTCAAATTCCTATCTGTTGATACATGTTATAAACTCCATTCAAACATATTTATGGCAGTTTATAAGGAGATTGTATTATTTTCTGTATCAGAAACAAAGCCTGTTACTATGAACAATGGAAAATGAAATAAGAGCAATAAAAATGAGGCAATTATCAATTGACTTTATTTCCTTTCATATGATAACACCAGCAGTGTATGATATTTTGTAAATAAAATACATCATAAAAAAATTTAACCTTATCACATACTATCAGTTAGGTTATACCATCCTGAATAGAAAATATTTGGGCCAGGCATGGTGGCTCAAGCCTGTAATCCCAGCACTTTGGGAGACCGAGGCGGGCAGATCACAAGGTCAGGAGATTGAGACCTTCTTGGCTAACACGGTGAAACCCCGTCTCTACTAAAAATACAAAAACAAAATTAGCCAGGCATGGTGGCAGGCACCTGTAGTCCCAGCTACTCGGGAAGCTGAGGCGGGAGAATGGCGTGAACCCAGGAGGCAGAGCTTGCAGTGAGCTGAGATCGCACCACTGCACTCCAGCCTGGGTAACAGAAAAAAAAAAAATTGGCATCTGTAACAGTCTCCTGGTATTTTCAACCAGGTTCTAAGAACAAATTGATTTTTTCAAGTGGTGACATCTAGTCACATTAAAATAAAATCCAAATAAAGTAAGTTCAATACAGTTATCACATAATGAATGGTACAGTTTAAAGAAAATTATTATTAGCATCAAATCAATTGTTATGAATAAATAGTAATTTGAGATTACAAGTTCTTTAATGAATAGCTTGGTAACCTGCTGACAACTTAAAAGATAATACCACTGATATTCAAATACGGTTTATAATCAAGTCCAATGGCAGATACTGAACTGCCCACCTCCACCTCAATTTGTGAAAACCTGTCTTTTGTAGGGTTGGCTACCATGGGTAATTATGTAGCACTGAATAAAAAATAGAATGTTTTTCTAATACTTCTACAAATATAATAAACACAGTAACAGTTTTTGCTGCAGCGATTTTCTTTACAAAGACTATTTGGGCCCAGTGCTACAGAAAAACATGAACTACATCTTATCATCACAAAATAGCCATTATAAAATGAATTTTGCAGCCTCTATTTTTTTGAACTTTGAAATACAATGTTCAGACAAATATTCAACTTTTTAAAAACCTCCATTCATTGATAGCCTGAGAAATGTACAATGAATATGTTTAGGCAGACTTAGTATTTTGATGTAACGACATAGCTAACAAAGAGAAAAGAAACAATACTGTCAAGGTTTCTGCTTTGCTTTTGGTCTCCTCAAAAACTATTTCTACAAATTTTGGGGAGAGGAGGTGATTCTGAATGTATTCAAGTTAGTGGTAGGCCAGGCAGAGTGGCTCACACCTGTAATCCCAGCACTTTGAAAGGTTGAGGCGGGAGGATCACTTGAGGACAGGAGTTTGAGACCAGGCTGGAAAACATGGTGAGACCCTGTTTCTACAAAAAAAATTTTTGAAAAATCAGCCAGGTGTGAAGGGTGGGGTGGGGTGGGAGGCCACACACCTGTAATCCTAGCTATCAGGGAAGCTGAGGTGAGAGGATCACTGGAGCCTAGGAATTCAAGGCTGCAGTGAGCTATGATCACGCCACTGCACTCCAGCATGGGCAACAGAACGAGACTCTGTCACTAAAAAATAAAAAATAAAAAATAACAGGCTGGGCGTGCTGGCTCATGCCTGTAATCCCAGTACTTTGGGAGGCTGAGGCGGGCAGATCACAAGGTCAGGAGTTCGAGTCCCAGCCTGGCCAATATGGTGAAACCCCGTCTCTACTAAAAACACAAAAATTAGCCAGGCATGGTGGTGCATGCCTGGAGTCCCACCTACCTGGGGCTGAAGCAGAAGAATGGCTTGAACCCAGGAGGTGGAGGTTGCAGTGAGCCAAGATCATGCCATGGCACTCCAACCTGGGCGAAAGAGCGAGACTCCATCTTAAAAAAAGTATACTAATGTCCCTCAAGTTCTTCCATATGAGGTAAAGGGATCCAAGATTAAGGTTGAAATTCTTAAACTGTTCAACAATTTTGTGGTGTCATCAAAAAGGAATATGTCATATATATTAATTTAGCCTCAATGATCAACATTGTTAAAAGTCAGTATGGAGAAAGATCATTCTGACCTTTTCAGAAACCAGCTGGTATATGAACATTCTGATCACCAGATTGTTTTGAAAACGTGATCTTTTCACCATCGTCCTTAGGTCACAAAATAAAAGTTCTATTTTCTATGTACTGTATATATACATATATTTAGAAAAATATATAAAAATAAGACAATAAGAGGCAAGTGGAGGTGTGGCTGGCATTTAGTGGGCACACTGAATGCTTAAAGAAGTTCCACATATTGATTCTGAAATCATATAATGTCCTACTTAGGTGGCTACAGTGAACACTGATGTAACAAAATCATTCACATCCTGGTTACTGTCCCCCAAGTCCTCCATACTGCGGATGTGAATGGAAACCCTCCAGTAAAATACTCATCTTAAATGCAACACTTTAAATATAATATATCACAGATTTTTACATTAAATAGAAGAAAAACAATTATACTCTCATTCACCAGTGTCTTATTTTTTGTGGCGACTTCAGAATCGGCACATTACTCCTGCTTTCTGTTTAAACTTCTCGACAGCAGAAGTTGGAACAACAAACAATAGACAATCCGCTGCCTGTTGTATATACTGTGAGTGTTTGGAAAAGCAAGTAGGAGAAAGACTAAGCACTCCTGATGTTCATCCAGGTGCTACGGTCAAACGTTTGAGTCTTCATCTGTAATGCTGGCACTGGGGGAATGGGCAGCAAAATCTTTAAACATGTCATCTTCTTTTAACATGTGCTGGAAAACAAGGAGACAGGGAGTCACGCTGAGAGCCAAGAGCTCAGAACTACACATTCTCCAAGAGACATGTGGTCCTTTGGGGTTGTTATAAAAGACATTTATAGAATAACATTTTCAATTCATTTCACAAACTCACCGTCAGATTGTTGATGCCTTCAGAGAATGCACCTATCTGTCTCACTGTCCCTTCTGAATCTTCCATCTGCAAAGAACAAACCAAAACATGACATAAGTGTTTTCACAATTTCAGGGAACGTGCAGCAAGAGGAACAAAAGTCTAAGAAGAAATAATGCAAATAGCACTGAATGGGATAAGAGCAACAGAACACTTCTGGTGATAATCTCCTTTCACCACTGCAACCGGAAGTGAAAAATTAGAAGAGACACTTTACTGACACAGCTAGTCTAATGCCTTTGCTAACAGTAGCAAAGCATTGTTGATTAGAGGGGAAATATGCGGTCCCACGACTTTAATCTGAAAAGGCTAGGTAGAATAACCTGTCCATTCCTAACATGTTTTAATACAGAGATGGCAAAATATAGGTAAATATCACAGGCTTTGGAGCCAAAGAGACGGGTTGGGGATCTTGGGCAAGTTACTTAGCTCTCTGTGCCTCAGTTTCCTTATCTCCAAAATGAGAAGAACAATGCTGTCCATGTCTTAAGGTTACCATAAACATAGTATGCATTAAGTGCTTAGGATGGTAGCTGGAAGATATAAGTGATCTCTAAGTGTTCACTATTATTTTATTATTATCTGTATTTTTAGTTATTTGAAGGAAATGTCCTCGATCAGACACAGTATACAAAGTTCCCATTTAGTGTCTGAATGATGGAAGCACTTGAAAAAAGGTATATAGTGTTGGATTTACCTGCTCTAACCGGTCCAAATCATCTTCCTCATACAGGCGCATATCCAAACCAGGTTTAAATCCTTTCTTAGATGCACTTCCTGATGCCTGTCCCAATTCCATTGGACAAACATATTCTTCACCATCTTCCTGTTTCTTCTTTCTCAAATTCCCAAAATTGCTAAAGGCAAGTTTCTTTGGCTTTAAAAGAAAAGCAAACAAAAACATCCAAAGGATTTGATAAAATTCGTATAATCAAGGCCTGATAACATGTATTTTGCATTGCCCCCTCCCTCCTATATGTATAATTTAATTATTTACCCCATGGTAGAGAGAAAAGTATCTGGATGTTTAAATTTGGATAAAAACGAAAGGGCATCCTAGGCATATAAATGATGCGATGATAAATGACCCTTGTTATGAATCTCAGGAAATTAATCTTACTCTTCTTATTCATGCCAAATAGCTGAATAGTCACTGTGATAAACAAAATATGGCAAGAATAATTTGATTACATCATTACTATTATTTTTAGAGACAGAATCTTGCTCTGTTGCCCAGGCTGGAGCGCAGTGGCATGCTCATAGCTCAATCATAGCTCATTGCAGCCTTGAACTACTGGACTCAGGTGATCCTCCTGCCTTGGCCTCCCAATGCACTGGGACTACAGGCATGAGCCACCATGCCCACCTAAGAGAGAGCACTCAAAAAGGGACATGAACCTCGGACCCTCGGATTAAAAGTCTGATGCTCTACTGACTGAGCTATCCGGGTGCATTCTCTTAATTATTATACTTTTAAAAGATATATACTCAGTTGTCCCTCAGTATACACAGAGCATTAGTTCCAAGACCCCCATGTATACCAAAATCTGTACATACTCAAGTCTGGCAGTACCCGTGTACCTAAAAAGTCGGGCCTCCCTATGTGTGGGTTTTGCATCCCTCCACATTTGCTTGAAAAAAACAAAAATCCGAGTAGGAGTGGACCTGTGCAATTCAAACTCATGTTCTTCAAGGGTCAACTGTTCCTTCAACTTTAGAGTGGGCAGATAGCTAGACATGAGGGAAAGCCCCTGAGAAAAGACAGGTCTGGAAAATCTCGCACCCCAGAAACCACCCAAAACATCATGCTCCATTTGAGCAGAGAGGAGGGGAAATACCTATGGAGAAAGGAACTCCCCTTTTAGACGCCCAGTAATCACTCACTCTGCAGTTCACCTGCCAGAATGTAGCTAGCTGCATGCTGATAAAGAGGGGAAGAGGTCAAAGGAGAATTCCTAAGAGAAACGCAGGCACAGTACGTATAGATTTGACTGTTATACAACCTTCCTGGGGCGGCGGGAATGAGCAATGCAGCCTTTAGGCAGAATTACAGCCAACACCGGGCCCACACATGCGCACCAACTATAGTAATGGAGGGTCCCACAAGCCTGGGATGGCAACTAGGCAGGGAAAAGGCAAGGACTTAAGGCAGGAGCTGGAAAACGAGATAAAAAAGGCTGAGACTTAACACAGAGGTGAGAGCTTCAAGAAAAAATTGGACATCATAAAAACCCAACGCAGAACTCTTGGGCTCATTCTCTTTCAGCGGCCCGCTGTGCCTCGGTTTTTGGAGTGTACTGTCCCTTTAAATAAACATTGTTACTGCGACCCTGCTGTTTTCCCTGCAGGATCAGCCCCTGTACTTTTTTTTTTTTTTTTTTCTTACAATGAGCTCTTTGCTCCCTATTTCCCTTCAATAAAGCTCTCTGCTATCTATGAACTGTCTCTTGGCCAACATCTTTCTCCCAAGACAACTAAGCGCTGAGGATTCCTGCATCTGCTGGTAAGGAACCCATCCACAAAACTTAGTAAACCCCAGAAAACAGAATAACCAGGTAACAGACAAAATGTTGCCTTTGCGCCAAGCAATTATTAAACCGTATGAGCCTAAACCAACCTTCACTTTGGCAGTAGCTGTTAGAAGTACATAATCCGGCAGCTCCATGGCATCTCGCTTCTGGTGCTGTGCCTCAGCCCCAATCAGAAGGTTGAAATGAGTGGCCAAATGTCTTCGCAGCAAAGTCTTATTGGGTGGGATGTTCAATAACTGAGCCATTGTTTCCACATTAAAACGAGGCTCTAGAACCTGTTAAAAAAAATAAGCTTGTCAAAAGTCACCACAAATCATACATGTTTGTATTGTGCTTTATAATTTGCAAAGCTCTTTCTCTTAGATTATCTCCAATGATCCTCTCAACAGCCTGGTGAGGTAGACACAGTATGGACTTTGATCTTTAATTTACATATCTTTTCTCCATTTTGCCCAAGTTAGTGAGTGATAGAGCTGGTCCTGAAATCCAGGCTTCAGGCATCCCGATAGTAGGGCTCTGCCTCTCTGGGGTGCTGTCTATGGCAGCCAACTCCTTATGCAACATCAATGTGCAGAAATACAATCTGCATCCTTGCAGGGGTTTTCAAACACGATCATACGAGAGAAAGCAGCTACATGTTATTCAACGTGAAAGAGGACAATAAAAGAGAAGCGGCTTTAAATTCAATCTAGAGTTATAAGATATCAATACGAATACTCTGAAAGTAAAGATTTACTAGAAATAGGGCAGGAGGGTTGAGTCAGATGACTTTAGGATTATGATGAGCAAAAATTGATAATATCCTACTCACTAGACTAAAGGAAGCAAAGTAAGTCAATTTTAAATTAAATCAAAACTTTACCATGAGCCCACCATGAACACCACTGCCTCTGAGATTGGGGGCATATTCTGCCAAGTCCACGGAGCGCAGCCACTCCATCACTCGATGGTTAGTCCACTTCTGAACTTCTGATGGGGCGATGGTATTCTATGGGAACACACAACCAGGATCCTAAATATTAAATTGCATTTTCTGTCTAAACAGTCTGCTCCATGGAGTACAGTTACTCAACATCCCACTAAATGCAAAAAGAAAGGGAAAAATTCTCTTTTAAAGAATTTCTGTCATAGCTTGAGTTTCAAGCTTTCTTATATACTAATAAAGCATTGCTTTAGGAAAGGAAGTCTTTTTTTTTTTTTTTTTTTTTTTTTTGAGACAGGGTCTAACTCTCTTACCCAGGCTGGAGTTGCAGTGGTGTAATCAGGGCTCACCACAGTCTCCATCTCCCAGGCTCAGGCGGCTCCTCCTACCTCAGCCTCCTTAGTAGCTGGGACCACCAGCATGCACCCACCATGCCTGGCTAATGTATTATTATTATTATTATTTTTGTAGAGACAGGGTCTCCCTATGTTGCCCAAGCTGGTCTCGATCTCCTGGGCTCAAGTGATTCTTCTGCCTTGGCCTCCCAAAGTGCTGGGATTATAGGCATTGGCCACTATACTTGGCCAGAAAAGGAAGTCTTTACAGTGATATTTATCTGTGTGGATTAGGGAGTCAAGAAAAAAAAATACATCCAAGAAAAGGAAGAAGCATAACTGAAAAAGAACCCTTCGCTCTAGTTACACAAGTGGAACCATGAAGGAGAGAAAAGGAAGGAATACAGAAAAAGCCTAAAAAGCAAATGAGGCTGGATTTTAAGGCTTTTCCCGCAAGCTCCAAGAAAAATGGCTCTTAGTTTCGACACATGGACAGTCCCATGCCTGGGAAGTGCATGCTTATAAACCTCAATCTTAAAACGCTACCTCATCAGATGGCCGCCTCCGTAAACAGTTTGGTTCAAAGTTATTGATCCTCAGGACCTGGATGGCCCTTTTGATACTGAGATGGTGTAGCACACTCACAACCTTCAAAGAGAGTAAGTCATCCTGCAAAAAAGAACAAAAGGAGGAGCTCGCTGTGCTGGCCTGTAGCAGGAGGACTTTCTTAGGGAATCTCAGAAAACTGGAGTAAAAGGAGAAGAGCCCCTCAAACCAATATGCCCCAAGGGCTTGTCAGAACCCACTTTCCCATTTGGAACAAAATCTTCCCCAAAACCCCAAATTAGTATTTTTTGCCAATGAAGCTGACTTCCACCTGTTTCTCTCTCTTCCAGATGCTCTGAGATCTGTAGAACCTCAGGGCTCTGAAAAACACAGTTTGAAAAGCACTTGCTGGGTCACTACAAAAGGTGATCTGCTTTGACTTGATCTGCACATACTACAAACAGGGAATTTATTTGTTTCCTCTTTAGTTTTGAGAACTTTATCTGTGGATAAAGTACTTAGGCATTGGCTAAACTGCCCTCTCTATTTCCTTTCAGCAGGTAGCGAAGAGCAAACAATGCTCATTGGTGAACATGATCAAGAGTTGGCTTTCTTTTTTCTTTTTCTTTTTTTTTTTTTTTTTTGAGACGGAGTCTTGCTCTGTCGCCCAGGCTGGAGTGCAGTGGCGCGATCTCGGCTCACTGCAAGCTCCGCCTCCCGGATTCACGCCATTCTCTTGCCTCAGCCTCTCCGAGTAGCTGGGACTACAGGCGCCCGCCACCACACCAGGCTAATTTTTTTGTATTTTTAGTAGAGACGAGGTTTCACCGTGGTCTCGATCTCCTGACCTCGTGATCCGCCTGCCTCGGCCTCCCAAAGTGCTGGGATTACAAGTGTGGGCTACCGCGCCCAGCCGGCTTTCTTTTTTCATCTTTTTTTTTTGGAGAGACAGGGTCTCACTATATTGCCCAGGCTCAAGCCTAGGCTCAAGCAGTCCCCCGGCCTCAGCCTCCCAAAAAGCTGGGATTACAGGCATGAGGCACCACTCCTAGCAAGGCTTTCTGAACTAAGGCACATCATAAGTTTTGGGGAAAATCAGAACAGTGCTCTTGTTATACCATTCCCTGACCTTAATAACTCTCTAGTTCTAAATTATTTTTTAGTAAGGACTTGTCTGCTATTGAATAGCTCTAGATTATTATGGTTTATCTGGCAGATATTGTGAACAATTTTGGCAAAACTATATCAATAGGTGCAAAGATTTTGGTCAGAGTTAAGGAGAGAAGAAAAATGAAGTTATAAGTATCACATATCTATATTACCAATCAATCCCTTCAAGGAAGAATTTTCACCAGTCTGTGGCTCTTGGGAATATTTTCAAATATACCAAACACACCAAAACAAATTTTTCAAACAAAACTTCAGAAGAAGGTGATATTGGGGGCAGTGTGAAGATAAGCACCAGTCTACTTCCAAACGCACCCAGAAAACAAACAAGGAAAACATCCACTTTAGACACACCTTTCTGATAAAACATTTCTCATGAAAGAAAGAAAAAAATGTAATCTACTACAGAGATATTTAATAAAAATATTAATCAGTTTAAATCCTTGAGGCTACTAACTGGGCAAAAATGATTTCCTGAAGTTTTTCTGGAGTAATTCCTTAAAAGCAGTGTCTTAAGACATGTTAGAAAGAGTACTTATTTTAATCTAGGATTGAGACACCCATTTTAAACGTTTCAGTGTGGGCTCTTTTCATCTAACTAGCGTCAGCTTAAAAAAATATCTGAATGCACAATGTTTACAGTGTGATTAAAATGTTAATTATTTTTGAAATTCTTTATACTTCGAAGGATTTTAAAAAGAAACAGTTTTATTTTATATCAAAACAGACTTTCTGGGTGATTTTCTTCCTAATTTTGGATTTTTAAAAACTTTTTATTTTAAAATAATTTTAAATTTGTGGAGGAGTTGCCAAAGATAGAATAGAATTCTGTATATCTTTCACTTTCACTCAGCTTCCTCTAATGTTAACATCTTACATAATCATGATTACATTCTTCAAAACTGAGAAATTAATGTACAATTGACTAAATTGCAGACTTTATTCACATTTCACCAGTTTGTCCAGTAAGGTCCTCCTCCTGTTCCAGGATCTAATGCACATTAAAACATGTATTTTGTGACTTAGGACTTCTGGGGTCAAATTTTCCAGGGTCATTTACTCTTTTATAGCCATTTCACAGATGTTTCTTGCGATTTTAAGCTTGAATTTGTTCACATTCTCAGGGGGAACGTACTCACACTTAGATAGGGAGGCAAATATTTACTGAAAGTGTTCTAGCCATAATCGTGAGCTATTAAAAGCAGGGATCTTGAAACAGCTTGAGTTCAAACTCTCTATGACTTTCTTTTGCTAAATGTGGAAACTTGGTTACCAAGTTACCCAATCTCTGGATTCCTTCCTTTATACATGTAAAAAAGTAGGGATAATAATAGTATTATAATACTATAGATACACAGAGTATGTGTGTGTGTGTGTGTGTGTGTGTATGGATACACATACACATATATACAAACATACATATATGTGTATATGTGTGTATATATATACATACTCTATGTATCTACAGTATTATATGTGTGTATAATACTATGTATATATAGTATTATATAATTATATAGTATATATGTGAACAAATTCAAGCTTAAAATCACAAGCAGCTATGTGAAATGGCTATAAAAGAGTAAATGACCCTGGAAAATTTGACCCCAGAAGTCCTAAGTCACAAAATGTATGTTTTAATGTAGTGTCCTAGATTAGATCCTGGAACAGAAGGAGGAACTTACTGGAAAAACTGGTGAAGTGTGAATAAAGTCTTCAGTTTAGTTGATTGTATTAACATCTATGTTAATTTCTTAATTTTGATGAATGTAATCATGATTATGTAAGATGTTAACATTAGAGGAAGCTGAGTGAAAGGTATACAGAATTCTATCTTTGGCAACTCCTCTGTAAATCTAACATTATTTTAAAATAAAAAGTTCTAAAAACTTTTCAATATATATTATATACAATATAATAATATTAGTAATATTAACTAAAAGGGTTATTGAGAATCCAGTATTAATATGAGCAAAATGCTTAAAAGGATGTTTGACACATAGTAAATGTGCAACATACTACACATATTAGTATTATTTCACGCAGGTTTACATGATGTGCCCATCAAGGTAAGGGGCTTGGGTTCAATGATAGAGAAGAAAAATCCATGAACTGAACTCCAAATTTTTTTGATATTGAGAAATGCCTACTTAAGTTGGCTGTTTAAAACTTGCTACTTACTTGAAAAAGATCATACTTAGGGTAGTTAGGTCTATAGCCTACTTCACAAAAAGCTGTTTAAATAAAAGAATTTTAGGCTGGGCACAGTGGCTCACGCCTGTAATCCCAGCACTTTGGGAGGCCGAGGCAGATGGATCTCCTGAGGTCAGAAGTTCCAGATCAGCCTGGCCAAGATGGCGAAAACTCCATCTCCACCAAAAATACAAAAATTAGCCAGGAGCAGTGGTGTGCACCTGTAATCCCTGCTACTTGGGCAGCTGAGGCAGGAGAATCACTTGAACCCAGGAGGTGGAGGTTGCCGTGAGCCGAGATTGTGACACTGCACTCCAGCCTGGGCAACAGAGTGAGACTCTGTCTCCAAAATAAATAAATAAATAAATAAATAAATAAATAAATAAATAAATAAATAAAAGAATTTTAAGTAGAACATGGCCGGGCTCGGTGGCTCACGCCTGTAATCCCAGCACTTTGGGAGGCCAAGAAGGGTGGATAACGAGGTCAGGAGATCGAGACCATCCTGGCTAACACAGTGAAACCCCGTCGCTATTAAAAATACAAAAAATTAGCTAGGCGTGGTGGTGGGTGCCTGTAGTCCCAGCTACTCGGGAGGCTGAGGCAGGAGAATGGCGTGAACCCAGGAGAGGGAGGTTGCAGTGAGCTGAGATCGCACCACTGCACTCCAGCCTGGGCAACAGAGCGAGACTGTCTCAAAATAAAATAAAATAAAATTACAATAAAAATAAATAAATAAAGAGAATTTTAAGTAGAATATTAATAGTGTTATGGAACCTAAAACAAGGTTCTCCAGGAATCCATTTTTCCCACTGCTGTAAAGCAGGGAATAGTCCTACACATTGGTTGGAGGGCTAGAAATGTACAATAATGAAGGAACCAGAGTGGAAGTCTAGCCTTCCTCCCTCCTCCTTTAACCCCAGTAACTCCTGCTGTAGCAGAACTGGGCTGGAGTGAGACAGGTGATACGGTTTCAAGTAACAGTTGTCCAGAGTGGAAAGGTAGGGAGAAGACAAGTCCTTGAAGATGTCAGGTCAAAAGGGTGGCTCTTCCAAATGGTCATTGCACATAGAAACCCGTAACTTAGAGATAGCTTGGGCTTAAAAATTCTACATTCTATTTAAAAAATATATTTAGGCTGGGCGTGTTGACTCATGCCTATAATCCCAGCACTTTGGGAGGCCGAGGCAGGCAGGTCACTTGAGGTCAGGAGTTTGAGACCAGCTGGCCAACATGGCGAAACTCCGTCTCTCCTAAAAATACAAAAAAATTAGCTGGGTATGGTGGCGTGAGCCTGTAGTCCCAGCTACTCGGGAGGCTGAGGCAGGAGAATGGCTTGAACCTGGGAGGTAGAGGTTACAGTGAGCTGAGATCGCACCATTGCACTCCAGCCTGGGTGACAGAGCGAGACTCCATCTCAAAAGAAATAATAAAAAAAAAATCTTTATGAGATATAATTTGCATACCATAAAATGTACCCATTCAAAGTGTACACTTCAGTGTTTACATTGTTGAATGTATTACATATAAAATCAACCTTCTGGAGAGCTTAGTTTAAATTAGGCTTCACTTAGCTTAAATTGGGGTTTCAAATTATCCCAAGCCTGTTCAATCACAATCACCAAATGCTACAACTTCAACTTCATGGGAAATATGCCTGCCACTCTCAAGTTCAAGCAACAGCTTCAAACTCTGGCGGAATCACTGAAAACACTGTGTTTGGCTTACTCAATTTCTGTGTTTTTCAGAGAAAAAAAGTTTTCCCTCCCCCAAACCCCAGGAGAGAGTCACTTACAACAGTCATGTAATGTAGCATTCGACCATCAACCCGTCCTTCATCAAACTGGGTCTTATATTGAGGGAGGCCAATATCATCCAACCATCCTAAAAGAGAGAGGCCAGTGTTGCTACCATGCCACAAAACATCTGTTCTTGTGATTAAAAAGAAAAAGCAACTATGTATATAATTATTTCATTTTGTTAGAATAAAAACTTCTTACTAGTGACCCAGTTGAAATCCAGCTTCCCATGATTGGTTTCTTCTTCAGATCCCAGGGCTTGGAGTGCCAGCTGGAGTTTCTTTCGATGAAGTGAATGCTTGATTCCAAGTTCCTGAAACAATAAGCACTGACTTTATAATTCTATCTGTATAGGCTGGGTGCCACTGGCAAAGGATGCAAATTTCTCCAAAATGAAGCTAGCATTAAAGACCCAATTCAATACTAAATTACAATCCTAACTTGGGCTAGTAAAGTGTTGTTGAACACAAGGTCCCTGAAAAGCCACGACCACCACAATTATCTCAGGGGTGTGTTAGGCGTTCCCTAGTGACTCATTTTCTTTGTAAGCTAGGAACTGTAGAATGCATAAAAAGAATTTGACTCTTATTTTGTACAAAATATTAAATAATTGGGAAGAAATGTTAAATAATTAGACATAAATTGTAGGGTGCTTTTTTTTTCCTTTTGCAAAGTGAAGTTAATTGCATATCTTACACTGAGAAAATAGGCCAATGATAAAGCCATACAATGATTTCGAGAAATATGAACTTAATTATGCTTATGTAATTATTTTTCATTAAAATGCCCAGTGGCTTAAGTGTTCCATAAGGAATAATCAAGACCAAGTCCTCCCAAGACCACCAGAAAAAATATGCATGAAGCAATTGAAAACCCAAACTTCTGTTTAGAGAGTTTTTACTGGCTTCACTCATGACCCTTTCTGGACTATTAAACAACCCTACATTCATACAGTCTTCTTCTCAGTATCCATTGTGTGAACAAAATAGAGAAGCAGTCACCTTCTCTAGATCTTGTTGAGAAGCCTGCAAAAGCGTTTGGCCAGATGCAATCCAGTGCTTGCCAGAATTCAGGTACGAGCCCAAGCCCTGTTCCATCAGCCAATTGCAAACCTGCTCCTTGGTCCACTTGGCAAATGGCATATCCAAGTCACTACAGGAAAATGAGTAATTGCATGAAAAATAATCCAAAGCCAATCCTATGGCTTATCATTAGTTTTAAACAACTATACATTCAATAGACATGGAAATTCCCTGGTGATACACATTTGACCATGAAAAGCTTAATTTTTAGTATACATTAGAGGAACAACTGGTTGAAAGTTATCTTCTAAGACCACTGTCTTCATTTCAAATAAAACCACAGAAGATTTAATGTGATAGAGCAAGAACAAGTGCTACAGAAAAAGACTAAATTGGACAAACACAAGTCACTATATCAGTTTCAACCAATGTTGTTTGAAGATTGGATTCCCAAACAGGAAAGAAACTTAAGTCTAATTTGAACTAACTTTAGCAGAACTATGGTTTATTTCCATATGGTAACCAATGAGAAGAGGGCAATGTGTTGTCACTGAGTGTAGGAAACAATCAAAGCAAAATTCCCGTTTCCTTTTACTTAGATACACGAATAGTGTTCTTGTTCCGGGGTGGGGGCAGGGTGCGGAGGGGAAGATGAATGGTTTTTAAATAGCACAGAGAGCTCTACTGTGTTCAAAGACAACATATGGCAAATGAAGTTGTTTGGTATTTGAAGAAGGCCAAAGAGAGTTTCCTCCTTGATGTAACCTATGTCCAGTGTTCCACCTGTATGGGAGGGGCTATATTTAAAGGGTTTCTAGTCAGTCTATTATACTGTTAAAAGATTTGGTATCAATGCCTTGTACTTTATGTTTGGCAACCCCACCCTTTTATGCACAGTGAGTCAATGTAGTAGTTCTAAGCCAGCCCTAAACTTTGGTAAGAGTGTCAGAGCAGTTCTTAGAATCTTAATGGATAAAATATGATATAGTCCTGATAAATATAAGGATTCTGATAGCATTTTTGTCTTTAAGTGCTTTCATAGATTCTGTTATATACTAATGTTTCTTGAGTAGTTATTATCTGCCAGATATTTACACATATTAACTTATTTAACCTTCACGATCAGCTTTTGGGGTAGGTACTAATTATGATGATGAGAAGACTGAGGCACAGAGTGTGGAAGCTGTTGCTCAAGGTCACCCAGCTGGTAGAAAGTGGTAAGGCCAGAAAGTAAATCCAAGTGGTCTGATTCTAGAACATAATCTCAACCAGTATGCTAACCCATCTTTCCAAAGCTATGCTTTAGAGTACTTATAATTACCATCTATGTAAAATTTAAGTCTGAAAGCCATTCTAACACAGATGCTGCTGACACTTTAGCTCTGGCCTCTCCCCTGGTTCGCACAGCCCTCACCTTCTGTATGTTCATCAACCATTGACAAATTGCATTGCTCTAAAGATGATGGCCCCTTTCACTAGGCACATCATTAAGCAATGACTTTGTTTGACCCAATGGCAGTACTAATACTGCAGGACTCATGAGGCTATGATGCTTGGTAGAGATGCAAAAGTCTATCAGTTGGCTCTTCTTACCTGTTAGACTGTCCCAAGTCTCGAGACCAACCCAGTCGGGGCCCCGCGGTTGCCCTTGTCCCTCCCCTTTTGAATTCAGGCTCAGACATGTCATCTGGGTTGAATGTAGTTGATTGACTTCTCCTAAGTCTGAAGAAGACATAACACGCGTGGCCAGTATTAGACCTGAGGAGGCCTTAGACTTGTTAATCAGAACATTTTTAACTAGTGCACCTACTGGAACTAATCCTCTTTGTGTCGTTAACATAGACATTTAAATTTAAACTTTAACTAAGACCCAGTGAGTTAATAAATCCCACATCACAATCCAAACTTCCTTCCATAAGAGGAATACAAAGGCCTTACAAAGTCCATACCCATTTCCAGCCACTTTTAAGCAACATGTAAGACAGGGCCCACTCCACTTGTTCACTGCTTTACTTACTTTCCAAAGAGTTTCATGATACCTCTGGATTTCTTTTTGGAATCTGGAGATGGAGGCGGTATCTGGAAGGGACTGTTCCTCTGTGAATCTTTTGGCCGAGAAGAAGCACCAACCAGATCTAGGTGCTCTGCTGTCTCTTTTTCTGTTTCAGCTACTCCAAGAGCAGAATACAGACAATGAATTTTAAAATATGGAATGAGCATGATGTTAATCTTCTTGGTTCTAGAACTGTTAAGAATTCTTCTGTTGGTCTATAAATCAGTGATTTACAAACAGCACCTTGTAAATATTAGAAATGGAACACACATATATGTTCTGCTCCATAGTTTACTGTGTGTAAAGTTAATAAAATTACAAGCCCGTTGGAGATTAAAAGAGTGTGACAGGATTGCCACATTCTTTCCTTGAGTGATTTGAATTCATAATGGAATTATTCCCAACCTTTTCATAGCATGTGGTACTGCTGATTACCTGCTACATCCTTCAAAATCATATCCTTTCGCTTCTTGACATGACCACTCTGCTACGTCTGTCATCTGATAGTGTCTTTGCTGTAGCACCCCTGCTTTTTTTTTCTTCCCCCATGCCACTTTAAGATTATGTTCTAAGTGCCCTCTAGAGGATCAAAATCTCTGGGCCTAATCTCTCTCTCCAGGCCCTGTATCTAAATGCCTGTGATATTCCCAATTCAGTGTGTCGGGACATCTGGGACTTCACAAACTCATCCAATTTCCCCGAGAGTCTTTTTCTCTCTTTAAATTTTTTTTTTGAGACAGAGTCTCACTCTGTTTCCCAGGCTGGAGTGCAGTGGCACGATCTCGGCTTACCGCAACCTCCGCCTACTGGGTTCAAGCAATTCTCTGCCTCAGTGTCCCAGGTAGCTGGGATTACAGGCACCCACCACCACGCCTGGCTAATTTTTGTATTTTTAGTAGAGATGGGGTTTCACCATCTTGGCCAGGCTGGTCTTGAACTCCTGACCACGTGATCCACCCACCTCGGCCTCCCAAAATGCTGGGATTACAGGCGTGAGCCACCGCGCCCGGCCTCCTCTCTTAAATGGTCTTATTTGATATTTGGTTACTATTAACTAATATTGTCCCTGTTACTCTAGCTCAGACTCTATGTCATTTTCCTTTTACTCCTTCTCCTTTGGCATTTACATCAAATCAGTTACCCAGTTCAAGCAATTATTTATTTATGAAATGTATTCCAATCTATTAAATCCTAAGCACTGAGAGAAGAATGAACTGGATATGCCTAATTTTTCTTTTGACATAAAGTAAGTGCCTGTTGATTTTACCTTAAAAGAATTACATCCACAGTTGCCACTCTCAGATCTCCGAGCATTAACTATTTCAGTTCTTTTAGCTGTCCCTTAGTGGACAATCCCATAGCAAACACAAGGGCTACTGCTGGCTTCAGTGTGAGATTTTAAACTTTATAAAAGAAAGTAAAGGTTGTACTAAAATCACAAGAACAGTGTTTCAGCAAGATCTATGAGTTGCAGAAAGTTGATTTTTCTACAAAGCAGAGCTGTGATTATAGGTTATAATAAGCGGCATTTACCTCTTAGCATTAACAAAACAGTTCTTCTAAGAAAGATGCAAAAAAAACCTATTTGAAAATAGTTGTCTGAATAGATCAGTTTATTTTATGCATCCAGTGTTCATTCTAGACATTTATATCTATAGAGAGAGAAGTCCCGTTTGCTGGTCCATGTGAATAGATAGGTGGATATCTATACAAGGTAACAGCACCTTTTGGAAAAACCCAAAGGAACTTTCCCAATTCAAATCCTTCAACCATGATGGGTACAGGTGCCCCTGAAAATGCTGCCTAGCTTATCCTCATCTTAAAACTACCATATTTCCCTTTTTTATTTTGAGAACTTTTTTCCCATTTGTCCCCTGCCTTACAAAGGGGAAAACTGAGCTGCCCCTCTTCTAAAATCACTTTGGGGGGTAACGCCTCAGATATCAAGTAAAGTTGCTTCTGTCATCACTAAATATTATCTCCATCTTCAAAGTAATAAAACGTCAGAAGAATGTTCCCCTAAGAGAAGTAAGCCTAAAACTATTATATTCAATGTCTTCTATAAACCTCCCTATATGGCTAAAAAAGTTTCTTTTTGGAGGCTGGGGGAAATGTAAGCATGGAGAATGGACTGCAAGGACCTGGGAGTTAGTGTGTGGTAATATGCACTTCAAGGCTGGAAGAGCTGCAATGTACAATGCCAGGACATTCCTGCCCTGCACTCTGAGGGATGCTGCACACGCCTAGGCCCTCTCAAAGCTATTCACACAGTGAGTGTTACTAGTATTGGTTAAAACAGCATTTAGGCTTGGAAGCGAAGCCTCTACAGAGTTCTTTTTAGCGGAAGGTAGAAAGAACACTCTGGAATAGAGAACTACATTTTCTGATTGCTGTCAGATCGCTTTCTAGAGATCACAGATGCCAAGAGCAGGGATTAGATTGGTTTGGAGCACAGTGCTGGTGAAGGCTGGCATGCAGGGGTACAATACCTAAGGTGGGTGCACTGGCACTTCGTTTACGATCTTCAGATATCCCAACAATGCACACAATCACACGCAGCCCAATGGAGAGAACACAGAGATGACAAAATGAAACACAGATCAGACTCCTCCTCGCCAAATACACACCGTGAAGGAGAGGCATGCGGCACACTGTGCTTCTGATGTTACACACAGGCTCAGTGTCAATGTTAATTTATCCACTATCACAACAGATGGGAAACTCCATGATGAAGTCAAAGGGAATCATGATTTTAGGTCTTTCCACTAAGTTTATGCCACAGGAGAGGGCAGGGTGAGAGTCTATATATCTTCACAACACTAAATTAAATCCACGGAGGCATTTTTTGCTAAATTCCCCCTAAGTCATTCACCTTCGTTTCTGAGAAAGAGAAATGAATCAATGAATGAAAGAATAAGGGAAGGGAAGACACTGCTCTTTTCCTCCTTGTGGAAGAATTAGGGCAGGCATTTTGGCCATACGTACCCAAGTTTGGTGCACTTGCTGTTCTCTTGTTACTTTTGATTTTAAAAAAGCCCCGGCCAAAGGAAGATCTGACTTTTCGAGTGCCGAAGGGGTTGTCATCCATGGAGGTGTCCTGCCCTGGGGGTCTGGGAGGAAGGGTCCCAAATGGCCTGCTTTCTGCTGGAGCTCTGTCCTGAGAGGCAGATAAGAACAGTGAAACAGCTTTCAGGTGCAGTATCCTTAGCACATGCCAGGCTAACAGCAAATACTCAGGCCACATCCATGAGTTTATTCAAAAGAATAACTGAACTAATACATTGATCACCAATGTCAAATGCCTTATCAGAAGTTGAAAAAAAATCAATTCTGAAAGCTACTTAAGAAACAACAACAAAAGCAACAAGGAAAACATGTTCATCACTAATCTAGAATCAATATGTTTAGGGCTTTAAATATTTAGGATACAAAAATTCTTAAATTTTGTTTGCCTTATTCCTCAAAAGACATGGAGATATTACATAACCAGAATAATAGCAGATTTCTAACTTTTCTAACAATTATGACACGGATTTAGCTATAACACAGTTCATATTCTTATATTATAACTATGTCAATAGAAGCCCAATATAATATTAATTATTCTACAAAGCAGGCATTAGTTCAAACTTCTATACCAGCAGTATAAGGAGATTCTATTCCAGTTATTTTAAATATTCTCCTCAAAGAATAAGAAAATGAAGGCACAGTGAGCAACTTTATTTTGAGCTTTTTGGTTCTCTGAATTGGCAATTAAAGCTGGCTGTAATACAGTATGTTATATTATTTTAGTATTTATACAAAGATGCTTTGCCTAGACCAAGGTCCTGAAGTGTTTCCCCTATGTTTTCATCTAGCAGTTTTATAGTTTCTGGTCTTATCCATCTTGAGTTGATTTTTGTTGATTTGGTGACAGGTGGAGTCCAATTTGGTTCTTCTACACATGGATATCTAATTTTCCCAGCACCATTTATTGAAGTGCGTGTCCTTTCCCCACCGTATATTCTCGGCACTTTATACAAAGATACTTTTGTCTTCTTATTCTCATTTCTCTAAGAATTCTTTCCCTCTGTTTCTTTTTTTGCAGAAGTAGAAATAATTCTTGCCCTCTGCTTCTTTTTTTTGGCAGAAGCAGAGAAAAGGGTGAGGGGATATAGGTATTTTAGGTGGTTATTTTACTCTATATATCTACAGCTCATAGAAACCAAAAGTTTACAGGTGGCACAATTTAGTGGTATTATTATCCATGGCTCAACAATGACATCGAAATCATATAACCATTTATTGAACTGAAAAGACAAAAAGGATTTTAATTATAGCTGTCGCCACTGGCTGCTTTGTCAATTCTGTCCACATATGACTCAGGCACTAAGAGCCAACAGTCAAGAGACTGGATCTGGAAGTAGCATATCAGGCTGTAATCTTTGCAAGGTTAATGACAGAAAATCAGAGGACAGAATAGGCACAGTGGCTCATGCCTATAATCCCAGTACTTTGAAAGGCAGAGGTGGGAGGATTACTTGAGCTCAGGAGTTCAAGATCAGCCTGGGCAACATAACAAGATCTCATCTGTACTTAAAAAACAATAATAAAAATAAAAACAAAACAGCCCAGTATGGTGGTGCATGCCTGTAATCCCAGCTACTTGAAAGGCTGAGGTGGGAGGATCACCTGAGCCCAGGGAATCGAGGCTACGGTGAGTTATATTTGCACCACTGCACTCCAGCCTGGATGACAAAGTGATACCATCTCAAAAAAAAAAAACACCAAGAAAATCAGGGGAAAGAAGAATCGAGCACATGTTGATGACATCTTTAAACATACCAAAATGTTTGCTTTAGATGGACACCGGGTGTATAAGCTAATGGTAATCTAAGAAGGGCTTTTGAGGAGGTCTAAGGAAGCTCAGTTATGGTCATTAGGAACATTAACTAGCATGACTGGGAGATAATGGTTTTGTTTTTTAATAACTTATTGAAGTGAAATTCACGATGTTGTGCAACCACCACCTCTACCTGGTTCCAAAACATTTCCATCACTCGAAGGCAAAACCCCTTACCTTTAAACAGCTTCTTCCCATTCTTCCCTCCTCTCACCACTGGTAACCACCGATCTGCATTCTATTTCTATAGATTTATCTGTTCTGGATATTTCACATAAATGGAATCATATAATATGTGAACTTTGTGTCTGGCTTCATTTAGCGTAATGTTTTAGAGGTTCTGAAAGTTTTTATCTACTGGAGACATTTAAGCAATTTACATGTAATGGAAGTAGAAATATTTTTGCATTGTAATTTGGACAAAAAGTTACCTCTGAAGTCTTCTGAATAGATTCCTTTTCCTGTTCAAAGCAATAACAATAGTTAAGGTTGTTAGGGAAATCCTTTTTATAATTCTGAATTTGTCACATACAACTCCATAAGTTAAAATAATTTTATATCTACTTCTAAGCTACAAAATCTTAATATTGTTTATTTTCCAAAATGTTTTATTAAAGTCTCCATTTTTGGTTTTACATACTATTTTCAATCCTTCATATTCATACTTCTTAATATTTACTGTTAAACCTAATATCTAATAATTTCCCACTAAAAACCACAAGCTCTTCATAAGAGTTTTATTTGCAAAAAGGGAAAAGATGAAGATCCCTAAATAGTTTTTTCTCAGGGTAACAGACAAAAAAATAAAAAACACAGAACCCACCCCATCAGATGTCTCTTTCTTCAGATTGCCCAGGCTGCTGGACTTTTGCAGACTTGAAGTTCTAAAAATAACAGTAATAACAATTAATAATAAGTGGCTCCAGTGCCACTGTTTCTAAGTAAAACATCTTGGAAAGCAACTAAAATTGAGTGTGGGTTGAATCCTGGTAATAAAAGAAAATCTGGAATCAGGCAGTCACTTATGTACTTAACCAAATGACAACATTTAGTTCTTTTAAAAGCAGGGGTGATTAACTGTCCTGCCAATAATTCTAACTGTCTTGCACACATTAGAAGAGCTGGAAAAGCATGTAGGACTAGCCTTGTGATGTCAATATTCGAAAACAAAGCAGTGTTTTCCATGGACTAGTGCTGCGTCCTCTGCGTGTACTAGGAACTTTAAAAATACTCATGTACTATTTATATCTAATCCTTCTAATTAAAGTAAAGAATGGAAGTTTTACTTTTCGATTCACAAGGGAATCACTTTTCTGAGTCTGGCAAAGCAATTCATTTTATAGTTCTAATTAAAGCATAGTAGAGGAATCCCTAATGCTGCCCGTAATAATTCATCTACTATCCTAGCAAAGGCAAAGAGACACTATAAACATCCAGAGACTTTCTCTTTCACATAATTAGTATTCAATTACATAGAGCTGGTGTTACTAAAAAATTGAAGGTAGAGATATGTGACCAGTTTAGAGAGAGTGACAGAGAAGTAATGTATTTGGCTCTACGAAACAGAATAATATAAATATGCACATTTCCAAACTTTCAAAAGGCATTTCTTCTGTATTTAGGTGTATTGCCAGAAGTATCAACTACCAAATAAAGTAAAAGATAATAGTGAGAAAAGAAAAGATCTCATTTTTGAGTACTGCTCTGAAAATAGACTTTCCTAATTTAATCCAGACTTTAACTTGGATAAACATAGATAATAGGTCAGTTCATAAAACTGAAAGTGCAAAAAAACCCATCTCAGCTTTGCCAGCATCACATCATTCCCTGCGATGCCTTCCCACTGGACTCAAAATATGTCAGTGCAAAAATGAATTAAAAGCATTGAACTTCAAATGAAAACTGATGAGGCAAGGCTAAAGATCTGCAAAACCCCAGCATGCGATCTGCAAAACCCCAGCATGAGATAATAGCAAACGAGAAATTATTTCTTTGTAAACTTACAGCTCCCCACCTTCACCCCCACCCAATTATTACAGCTACATTAATTTATTCAGTAATTTAACAGCCTCGGTCATTTGCTGTTAATATGAGTAATTGTTAGAATAACAGAACTCTCTCTAGCCTCAGTCACATTTTTCACATTCAATAAAATGTAACTTACAAAAGATTATCACACAGTTGGGTATCAACAGTGGCACCAAGGATTATCTTTCCATCACTAAAATGTAAAGAACAAAAGGTATTTATTAACTTCATGAATAAAAGACCATGTATGTTCTAAGTGAACAGATAAGTCAAAAAATTGTGCAAAGGAAGCTATTTCTATTTTTTTTTAAATGTCCTATTTTATTTGGCCTAAAATAAGACTAGACAATTTGGGAATATGTTGGCAAAACATTCTATTTGCTTAGAGACAAACTACTGTATCCTTTTCCTGTCCCCTTCAGACCCATCCTTCAAACGCACTCACAGCACATGACTGTGACTATTTAGTTTACAATCCTTTGACAGTTACCTATGACCTCAGATATAAAAATCCAAGTTCCTTAAACTTTTTTTTTTTTTCTTTTTGTGACAGAGTCTCGCTCTGTCACCCAGGCTGG
The DNA here is from genome assembly GCF_009828535.3 of Hylobates moloch. Lineage (NCBI taxonomy): Eukaryota > Metazoa > Chordata > Mammalia > Primates > Hylobatidae > Hylobates > Hylobates moloch. Next base: position 26,279,834 of record NW_026652283.1, on the reverse strand, counting down.
AGTACAGTGATGTGATCTTGGCTCACTTCAGCCTCCGCTTCCTGGGCTTATGTGATTCTTGTGCCTCAGCCTCCGAGTAGCTGGGATTACAGGCCTGTGCCACCACACTCAGCTAATTTCTGTATTTTCAGTAGAGATGGGATTTTGCCATGTTGGCCAGGCTGGTCTCAAACTCCTGGCCTCAAGTGATCTGCCCACCTTGGCCTCCCAAAGTGCTGAGATTACAGGCGTGAGCCACCACACCTGGCCAAGTTCCTTAAAATCTCTTTCTAACCTGACCACCCTACCTCCCCAGCCTGATCTCTTATTATTTCCTGCTTCACACCTTTTATTTCCATAATACAGAACTGATTACAGATCCCCCAGTGGACGTCTTGCTGTTTCTTGCTTCTCTAGGTAAAAATTGTGTCTGTAAATAAATGCGATACATCCTTGTCTTTGGCTGATCTACTTTTTTGAACATTTATATTGCACTGTTAATAAATGACATACTTTTCTTCAAATGAAGTCTCTGGCTTAGGAGTCAACTTTGATTTTTCAGAAGTTTCCATGCTGATAGTTGCTGGCAGTAATGAAGGGATGGAAACTTGCGAGATGGTGGTATGGAACTGTAATGTAATTATAAAAAAATCAATCAATCAATCAATCAATCAATCAATCAAAATAAAACACAAGCCACAGAGTAATTAAATAAACGTAAGAAAATTAAATGGTCTATTGACAAAATCTCATAATCAGTGTTCAGAATTCTGTAAAATGATTTCAGAATATAAACATCTATGTAGAAGAAGTACTAATCAAGGAAATCATTCTGGAGGAAGGAAATTTTTTAACTTGGTTCTGAATAAGACACTGAATATTGTGAATAAGACGGTATACCATTAAATAAGTTAATGGTAATTTTTTTTGTTTTCTTTGAGACGGTGTCTTGCTATGTTGCCCAGAATGGTCTCGAACTCCTCGGCTCAAGCAGTCTCCTGCTGTAGCCTCGTGAGTAGCTGAGGCTATAGACATGTGCCACTGTACCCAGCTAGTAATAGTAAATCCTAACAACCTTAAGCCCTGGCTGAAATGTTGGTTCTGACACACTTGCCTAAGTGATCAGTGATCTTAGCAAATCACTTCGCTAGGCATCCATCAGTTTTGCCCTCTGTAAAATAAGAATGACAATGCCTACCCTGCAGGTTGCAATGATTTAACGTAAGATTGGGTAACATGTTTTGCTTTCAACACCCTGTTATTATTATTATTATTATTTTTTTTTTTTTTTTGAGACAGGGTCTCACTTTGTCATCCAGGCTAAAGTACAGTGCTGCGATCATGGCTCACTGCAGCCTTGGACTTCTGGGCTCAAGTGATCCTCCCAACTTAGCCCTATCAAGTAGTTGGGACTACAGGCATGCACCACCACAGCTGACTAATGTTTAAAACTTTTTTGTAGAAACAGGGTTTCCCTATGTTGCCCACGCTAATCTGGAACTCTGTGCTCAAGCAGTCCTCCTGCCTCAGCCTCCCAAAGTGGGATTACAGGCATGAGCCACTGTGCCCAGCGAAAAGCTCCATTTCTACTTTAATTTCTACTACTAATCTTATATGGAACACTGGTAAAGCCAGTTAATTATTATTCTATGTGCGTACTAGTTGACTAATTTCAATTAACATAATTGATGAAAAGTGTAATAAAACCAATTACAATGGACTTTGTGGCTACCACTTAAAACACTTTGCTTAATGATAATAATAATATTACAGCAACAAATAAAATGCATAACACATTTTCTCAAACAAATGCTTTGTGCATCCTAAGGAAGGAGTCTGTGAAATAATTTTAATACTTCGGTTTTCAATAATTTTTTACAACTGTAGAGCAGTTAGATTGTGGGCCACATCATAAATGAATAAATGAAAAATATTTCAGTAAAAAACAAAATGAACAAAGTTTGCCACAGCGAACTCCTGCCAGTCAACCAGTGACAGTTCTTCACTTCTGAAAGCTGCCTGGTAAGGACTCACACCAGTGAACACACATCTACACACCAACCAGTCAGCAACAGTCTCACCTTAGTAACCACACATCTACAGTGGATGTCGACTCACACTTGCCTCAGAAAGTCCACCAATCCTTGAGCTCCAACTGTCCCAAAAACCCTACATGTGATCAGCTGGAAGAGAATGTACTTGACCGGGAACACTCACTTACTTAAGTAAGCAATACATTCAGCTTTGTGATTTTTGTTTCTGTTATTCACTGGTGGTCTCATCCTTTAATGCAATAAAAGGTTATAAAATGTGAAGTCATATTATTATAAAGTAGGAGATTACTTCACTATCAATTTTTTCAGTTTGAATCTTTATGATGAATCCTGGGCAACTTACTTAGCCGTCATCGCTGTTTCCTGAAGTTCATTTGTCTCTTGAGATTCCTAATCATGGGGAAAATATAACTATACTAACAGATCTATTTTCTTGATCTTTTTCAAACTCTAAGACTTTAACTCCAAACTCAGATCCCCCTCCTGGCTTTTCTTTAAAAATGTGGCTGAACTCCCTCAATCCTCATCAAACCATTCTTGTTACAAACTTAAAACCTGTAATTAAACTACAATTCACATAGCAAAGACTTTTTCTAAAAGGATATGAGATTATTTGGGTGTACCCTACATGTAACACTAGTTCTATAACTGCAGCAAACTCACTGGCTGTCAAATATTATTTTTGCTTTCAATATAAATATATATCTAACAATTAGAGGATATTTTCCACCAAGTATTTCTTATTCCTTAACTAATTCCTTGATTAATGAAATATTTCAGCCCTCTCCTACATTTAAGAGAGAAATTTTCATTGTTTTCTCCTTGAATTCATTTTCATTCAGTTCAAATTTCATCTTCGCATTGTGTAATTATCAGCAACAGATATAAAAGTAAAAATGCCACTTGGTTTCTTCTCACTACCTGTAGTAAAATGTGAGAAGAGAAATGACCAAAAAAGGAACTGCTAAATTAAGGAAGCCAAGATTGTTTAAACAAGGAAACTATTTCCCATTCCCGGTCTCTCTAGACAAAAAAAAATTACACTAAAATTAAGAAACAGTTTCAGGGCAAAGATCAAGCACAAGGGTTATCAGGAAAACATGGTCTTCAGGTGAGCCAAGGATGTGGCTGTAAAACCCTTTGCTAAGACCTCAGGATGGACTAAACTAGAATCAAATAAAAATAGAAAAAAAATACCTTAGGAAGATTTCAGTAGTGCTGTCTCATTGAACCCTGAAAAATGATCAAAGGCTCTAAAAATAATGGGATGTCCCACTGCAGCCTTACAGGGAACCTTAGCTAGGGACAGGCTTATGGTGAAGATAGCTGTGGATGTGTTCTTCTGTAATGCAGTGAATTATAACGTGATTCGTATGAAATTCTAAATGTTTAAAGTATTACACCAAATTAGACTCAAAGGGACAGAGATAATGGAAAACAAAGCGATGAATTTGGATATCTTTGGGCACTTTTGCAGGCACAAAACTGAGAAAACTACTTATCTGCAAATACAGGCAAAGGAAGGATGACTTAGAGGCAAGAGCCAATAGCCCAGAGGACTGGCAACACGTGCCTGGCTGGATTTTGGAATTGCTATGGACTGGTGACACCTGTGAGCCTTCCAGCTCCCCTTTTCTAATGGGAGTGGCTACTGCAGTTACATTATGCCTACCCAACCATTGTATGGGTGTGTGGAGGGCAGATAACTGTCCTTGAAATCTGCAGCTCTTTAATTCAATGAAACAGTCCTCAAGAAGCTATGCACAAGGAACTGTACCTGAGGAGCTTCACCCACATCTCGACCTGGTCTGGGTGACAAGATCCTGGGATGCTGACGCCTCACCGGAATGAGACTTAGGGGTCTTCGGAAAGGGGGCGAGTGTATTTTGCATGGGAGAGGGATGTAAAGCGGTGTAGCCAGAGGGTAGATTATATTTTGCAAATATGGTTGCACCAATATATCCCATCCCAAGTGTCCTAACAATGTAACGTTGCCACTTGTTCATCAAGAGGTAGGTTCTATGTTTTCTCTCCTTGAATCTCGGTGGGCTGTAGGCCTGTGGCTACAGCAGAAGAGATGCCATGTGATTTCTGAGATAAATCATAACACGCGATGCAAAGTTGCCCCGGCCTCTTGGAATGCTCACCCTTAGGACTGTGAGGAAGCCAAGTGGTCAGACGTAGTTGTTCTAAATGGGGCCTCAGCTGAGGTCCCAGCCAAAAGCCAGCCTCAACCACCAGGCATATGAGTGAGTTAGCCTTCAGATGACTCAGGCCCAGGCCTTCACGCCACTCCAGCTAATGCCAAGTGGAGCAGAGACGAGATGCTCATGCTGAACTCTGCTAAAGTGCAGAGTCATCAGCAAAAGAAATGCTGTCATTGAAGCCACACAGTTTCGGTGTGGTGTACAACAGATAGCAAACAGATTTTCATGCCAGTTTGATGCAAAGTAAGGAGTGTATAACTGTTTACTCCTCTCCAGTTGCTTCTTCCAAGTCTAAAGAAGTCAGAAGAAAATTTTATTCAATTATCTTTCAGAGTCACCATCAGAAGTGGCCAAAGTCTATTTATTTATATAACCTCACTTGAGTTGGTAATGGAACTGAGAAAGGAACCCATGTTTTTCATGTTATGAGCAGTGTTTTAACTTTCAATAACACAGTCTCTTCAACACAAAGGAAATACTGAAAGTCTATTAATACCTCTTCGGGAACACTTGTGTTAAATGGGTCACGACTGGGAGATCCCGTTACTGGAGTGGGTGATGGACTTCTCTCCAGATCACTGAAACCCTGTGCATCCAGCAAAGAGGAGAGGGAACTGGAATTGAGCAGATCCTCATATTCTCCATCTTTGCCTAGGAAAAGACAAAGCAAAGAGAAGACAACAGCAGCTTTTGATTTATATTTCACTTTTACAAGAAGATAAGAATCCCAATTATAATGAATATAAAATTTTTTCTGATCCTCAAAAATCAGAGTCAGCTTCTCCTGGCAGCCGTTGAAAAACAACAACATAGGACCTAGGAAACAGCATTTGAAACTAAGGCCAGGGGCTCTTGGGCCACAGTGGGTACCTGTGATATTAATAGATAAAGTCATACTTGATACATTGACTCATCAGATTGAAAGAAAATTAAAAGTTAACTTTTTCCAACAACTCTCTTGTAACTTTGTTTTAAAATCAGGGGCTTACAAATTTTAGTGTAGAAATATTCAAACTGAAGAATACCTGGTACAAAAAACAAATTCCGAATAGCAACAAAGTCCCATTTAAACAACTTAGTTTTCATCACTGCTGTGCTCTTGAAAAAATATAGGAGAACAGAAAAAACAAAAAGACAGATGACCTTTGATCTCTCAAGAGGATCCTTTTATACCATTTTAAAGCAAAAAACGTCTGATGGAAAAAAGCAACCACATATTCACCAAAGCTGCAAACTTGATAATTTTTTTTACATCTCTAGAAATCAAAAGGATTAAATGGCGAACAGCACAGTGCCAGATATTCTTTTTTAAAAATAGAAAAAAAGATAAACTTAACACTCTAATCTACAAATAATATGAAATGGTAAATCATATACTTGTTTAAAGATCTTAATCAGACCACAGCTTCTTAATTTAGGTGCATGTTATTCTAATTTTATCAGAATTTGGTGTCATTAGAATTGTATGAGGATTAACTAAATACAACTCCTAGTGAGAAATCACTGTTTATACAACTCTTTATTGGAACAGAACATAGTTTTCAAGGGTTTAAGAAAATCAGTGCTGCTGTACATCGTTAAAAAACTACCTCTTTTATTTACGTTTGTATGCACAGGAAAAAAAGCTAGAAATAAACAATACACAAAAATGCCAATAGTGATCATGCCAGTGAAATTATGAGTGATTTTTATCTCTTTTCTTTATTTTCCAAATGTTTTACAATATAGTCTAATTAAAGGAATTAATTTTTTCTGCCTTGGTTTTAAACGTAAGAATTGGACAGTTGAAATTCTATAAAATCAAACAACATTTTAAACGCCATGCGTATGTAAAAATTTATCACTTACAAATTTGCAATACTCCATAGGATAGAGACTGTTCTTCTGAAGGCATGGAAAATGCTGAGTGATGAGAATTGCTAGTCAACACTGATTATTAGAGGTTCATTTGCTCACTCAGATATTTATAAAATCGATTACGCCAGACCCTGTATACAAAATTTTTTTTTTCAAAAATCCTGATCCAAAGCAGGATTTTCCTTCTCTGTGAACTCATCAAAATTAAAATTTCAAAATCTGAGTGCTTCATGGGGACATTCCAAAAGAATTGTTTATATCCAGTGCTTATGTTGAGAGCAAATAACTCTATTTATGCATTGCTAAAAAACAAGAGCACTTTCAAATTTCCTCCACATTTGAGGATGGCCAATTGGCCCATCTGCAGATAAAATAATAATAAATACAACAAAGCGCACAACTCTCTTTATGTACCTGTCTTACAGGGTTTTTCTGAACTCACCATGTTCAAAGCTGAACTCAATCCCCCTTACCCAGCCCAGTGTTCCTCCTCTAGGCTTTCCCATATCAGTCAATGGAACCATCATCTACCCAGTTGCTTTAGTTGGAAATGTCTTTCTTGATTTCTTCCCCCTTCTTCTCTATCTCATTACACCACTGTGTCAATCCACCATAACATATTCCCAATCAGCAACTATCAGATTTTTTCACTTGGAATACTGTAAATCTCTGAATTGGTTTCTGCGGCTCCCAATACTGCTCACTTCCCTCCATGGCCCACGTGTTACCAAGGTCATGTTGCTGACATTTTTTTTTTTTTTGAGACTGAGTGTCACTCTGTCGCCTAGGCTGGAGTGCAATGGCGCAATCTCGGCTCCCTGCAACCTCTGCCTCCCGGGTTCAGGCGATTCTCCTGCCTCAGCCTCCTGAGTAGCTGGGACTACAGGCGCCTGCCCCCACGCCCAGCTAATTTTTTTGTATTTAGTAGAGACGGGGTATCACCATGTTGGTCAGGCTGGTCTCTAACTCCTGACCTTGGGTGATCCACCCACCTTGGCCTCCCAAAGTGCTGGGATTACAGCCATAAGCCACCACACCTGGCCACCACACTGCTGACTTTTAAAACCCTTCAGTGAGTCCCTCTGCACTTGAGCAAGAGCTTAACTCCACCCCTTGCACTACCAGCGGTTGCCCATCATTACGGTCTCATCTCATCCCCTCTCCCCACTGCCCACCACCTTGCAGTTGCACTGGTGTTCTTCTTCTTAAGCACGCCACATTCTTTTCCCCCTAGGCTCTCTGCATATACTGTCGTCTTTCTCTCTCTGGAATGCTATCTCATCAACTCCTTAGAGAGGCACTCCCCGACCAATGACTCTACAGTACACTCACTCCTCAGGCTGGACAATTTCTGGCAGAGTACAGTTGTCTAATTGTTCAATTAACGAATGAGCTACCTAATTTGGGACAATGTGTATGATCCAGGAAAGAAACTGAGGCCAAATGTGTAAGTTTATAGCCACTTAGAGTCAACCAAAGTAGAAAAACTTTTAGAGCTACACTCTACCTTTTTTACCTTGGGCCAGTGCCACCGTATCTTGCATTTTCTTGTACCTGTTCAGGCACTGTCGAAGATCTTCTATTTTCCGATCCTAGGAACAAAATAAATTACAATCTTTAATCCTATGTTCTTAAAAGAGTAATAGTAATTGCTTTTACATAAAGAATATCCATGATTCTGCCAAGAGAGCATTTTAAAAAAAGAATAAGCAGATGTGAATTATTTACATTATTTAAAGAATAATTCTAAGCTTTAGGAGAACTGGTAATAACTAGACTATATTTCCTACATACATTAAAGATATGGGCAAAGTACCTCTAAATTTAGAGATCCTATCCTTTAGCTGCCATCTTTAAACAAACAAAGACAAAACAAGGTAATAAGATACAACACAAAAAAAGAAAAAAGTCAGCTTCAGTTACTCTCCTCTCTAAGTCAAACCTTGAAAGAAAGACCCCCATCTTCTGTCTTTATTAGCCATCATTAATCACCATCTGGCTTCTCCCCTCTCAAAACATTCTACCAAGGTGACCTCCTGTCTATTAAAAACAGTGAACACTTTTCATCCTTTTTCTTTTTTTTTTTTTGAGACAGGGTCTCACTCTGTCACCCAGGCTGCAGTGTAGTGGTACAATCTTGGCTCACTCCAGCCTCAACCTCCTGGGCCCAATTCACCCTCCCACCTCAGCCTCCTGAGTTGCTGGGAGTACATGCATGCACCACTATGCCCAGCTCATTTTTGTATTTTTGTAGAGATGGGGTTTCACCATGTCGCCCAGGCTGCTCTTGAAATCCTGGGCTCAAGTAATCTGTCCACCTTGGCCTCCTGAAGTCCTGGGATTACAGGCATGAGCCACCATGCCCGGCCCCAACCTTTTGCTAATGTGACCTCCATATGGCACTTGACTGACCCCACTCTTTCCTTCTCCTTTTCCTTATCCATCCACGCTTTCTTTTCTTCGATTTTTATTTCTCAATCCTTTGACCAGATAGCTGTTGAACTTCCATAACCCCCATTACTTCTTGGACTATAAAATGCTAGAGCTTCCAGGTTCTGTCCATGACCGTCTTTGCTTTTCCCATGTGCTCAACTGTGTTATGAAAATGGCCTCCCTAGCTCCTCCCATTCTCATTCTGGGCCTGGCCATGTGGCTGGCTTTGGCCAAAGAGATATCAGCAAATGTAATTCAAGCAAAGGCTTGAAAAGCATTTGCCCTTTGTGGCTGCCCTGTGGTGTGGCTCTAAGGAACCCTGAGGAACTATGTGAAGAAGTCTAGTCTAGTCTACTGGAGGACGGGAGACCATCTGGAGAAGAGGCTAGTCCTCCCAGCTGGGGCCAACCTAAACCAGGCTGCCAATCACTGGACATGTGAGTGACACTATCCTAAATTATGCATGCAGTCTCATCTAAGCCACCAGCTGACCGTAGACGTCTGCTAAGCCAGCTGAGATCAGAAGAATCACCTAGCCAACTCACAGAAGTACAAGAAATAATAAATCTGGCCTGTCACAAAGCAAAAGCTAACTGACACATCAACTGTGGCTTAGTCCCCACCAATCTACAACTCTACGTTTCTCCTAAAATTGATGGGTCTCACTCCCCACTAATCTATATTTCTACATTAATCCCAAAATTTAGATTCATGTTCCAACTTTCTGTAAGAAATCTCCTTTAGAAAGTCCCATAAGCATATTGAATAGACTATATCTACAATTAAGCTCATTCTTTCCCTTCAGTACTTGAGCCTATGCTTGGATTTCCTTAACTCCTTAAGAGCACCATCCATTCACCCAGTTGCCCAAACCAGAAACTTACTCTCGTTTTTCAAATCCAGAGATCTTAAATCTTGTCAACCTGTAAATTTCTCTAAAAGCTCTTCCCACCTTACCACTTCACTGCTATTGCCGTACTTCAAGCCCTCTTCATTTCTCACCTATTTTAACAGACTCTTAACTGTTTACCTGTCTTCACTCTCCTGTTCTGCTACCAGAGTTAGCTTTCTAAAATGGCAATTTAATCATGTCACTGCCTACGGTTTACAAGCTAAGACCCTAAATCAAGAGCATGGTGTACGAAGTGGCCTGCCCCCTGACTCAGCTCTGTGGTCGTCCCCATGACCCTACTCCACCTGCACTTCATGTTCCAGCACAATCCCAGCATGCACTGCGCTGTTTCAAACCTGGTCTCGAGACAAGTTTTGATTCATGGACCCTTTGCCTAAGAAGCCTTTATTTTCCTGATGAACAACTCTTGCTCTTCCCCAGAATTTGCTCAACTATGTCCTCTTTGAAGTCTTCTGAACCCCCGGCCCCACAAGGAAGTTATATTACTCTGGGTGCTCCTATAACAGTTTGAGCATTTCATAAGCCCTCATTCAACACAGGGAGTTTTGTTTGTTGTTGCTTTTTGAGGGACAGAAATGAAAACAAAATGAATTTCAGTGATTTTTTTTTAAATAAAAGTTACGGTGGGCAGCTTGCTAATTACTTTTTATTCAATAGTGAGAAACATTAGCAAAAAGGAACCTATATGAGTAGGTATGACAATCAGTTTATTTCTAGGCAATAAAGAGCAAATAAAGAGAATGCAAGGCAAAAATAAACAAGGAGATAAGAAAAACAGAATAGTCAAGACTGAAAGAAACTTACAACGGGAGAAAAAGATCAAGATAAAGTTCTTTGACATTTTGTTGTTTTTTACTTCCTTGAAATTACTCTTCTTTTTGGGAAAATGTCCCCTGGTTCTATTCATTCAGGCAGATAAGGGGAGAGACGTTCTGATGACATCAGCTGAACACAACTGCGGCTGCCTGCTAGATACGTGGATGGTCAGGTAAGCCACGAAGAAACCCATTGCTTTCGTGCGGTAACTGCATCCCTGCCCTTAGCAGGATGAAACATCAGATGTGGATAACAAGAACCAAATGGCGGGGGGAAACCTGTGGAAACCTTGGAATGCAGGCAATGTAGCTAACGTAAAGCCCGTGCCGCTGTTTGCTGGTATTTTATCTCTCAGGAGAGCAGAGACAATCACAGATGTGAAACAGGCCAGGAGTGTAAAGGAAATAATGAGTAAATGGAGGACAAAACCAACATGACCATGAAGCTGAGGCTGTCAAGCTAGCTCCTTCAGGACCCACAGGCCGGCCCAGAATTTTCAGTGCCCACAGACAGGATGTACTATGGAATGTATCCTCTCTCTTACATGTCATGTGAATATGCGGACCTGATCAGAGAGTTTGAACATTTTCTGAATTCATGGGGGCAGGAGTTCTCAGTGGAGCCAGTGCAGCTCCTCCCTATTCCTGTGCATACAGCCCACCTGGGAGTGTGCACACCTGCCCCTCACTCCTAGCAGTGTTCTGGGCATGTTCTTTTAAAATGGGATAGCTCATGAAACTGCATGGAATGGTCAAAATGGTGTTAAAAAACATCCACACGTATATTTAAATTTCATCTGGATACCTTTTCTTCATTTGCTGCCATCAAAGACTCCACGGCTTTTTTCATTTTTTGTACTTCGATGTCTGAAAATAACATCAAATCAGAAGTCAGTTTAGTTCACATGTGTGACAGTGATAAGAAGTTATTTACTCTCCAGACTGAAATATTTTAAGGTAAAGATGTTAATGATTTCTTTCATTTATTCTTTAAAAAGGGCACATTTAATACCCATATTCTCTTTTGGAAAAATCTGAAAAGATGGACATCTTCTACCTCACCTGAACAGTTGCCACTCTAGAAAGAAAACAAGGGTGTGTGAGAACTAGCCATCCTCTCTTAAAGCAACAAGAGAATCTTCATGAGAACACTGAAGATGAAATTTCAGTGCTATAGTAATAAAAACATAATGTTTTTAAAACAGGAATCTATAAAGCAGTGCGTGAAAGCCATGAATGGTATATATAATGAGAAAAGCAGAGAAAATGATAGTTATAACCGAGATAGAGGCATGAATGAATGGTAAGCGCCTAATGGCTTGTAGTATTTACATCAGTAGTCATGCTAAGAAGCTGGTTGTAGTTCCATACGTAAGGATAATAAGTACTTTGCTTCATCTATAAACTTCATTTCCAATACTACCTTAAGATAGATTTCAAGACATAAAGGCCAAAGTAAGCTGAATGTGATTCTCCTTAAAATTTGATATTCAAATACAAAAGCGTGTTACCTGAATAATAAAAAAACTTTAATATTTTAAAGATGAAAAGTCACTCCAGGGCCTGGTGCGGTGGCTCATGCCTGTAATCCCAGCACTTTGGGAGGCCAAGGTGGGAGGACTGCTTGAGCTCAGGAGTTTGAGACCAGCCTGGGCAACATAGCAAGACTCTGTCTCAAATAAATAGATAAATGAAAAGTCACTCCGAAATGAAATTACAAACTAAAAAATTCAAACAGGAAAAAAAATCAGCTAAAGTTGCCTGCTTCTGACAAAAAAAAAAATTACTGAAGATAATATTTTTTTTTTTAGAGACAGTGTCTTCCTCTGTCATTCAGATGGAGTGCATGGCACAATCACAGCTTACTGTAGCTTTGAACTCCTGGGCTCCAGTGATCCTCCCGCCTCAACCTCTTGAGGAGTTGGGATTACAGGAAGTGAGCCACCACATCCAGTCTTCTTAAGATGATTTTTAAAACAGTGGTGCATCATTCAGCATTGGTGTAACATTTTCAATTAAGATATATTCTATAGGAATTGAGAATTTAACATCTGGGGGAAAGAGCCCCTAAGGAGTTAATGTTTTTCTTTTTTAAGAGATGGGGTCTCACTGTTGCCCAGGCCATGGTACAATGGCAAGATCATAGCTCACTGCAGCCTCAAACTCCTAGATGCCTGGGGCTCAAGTGATCCTTCCACTTCAGCCTCCTGAGTAGCTGGGACTACAGGTATGCACCACCATGCTCAGCTAATTTAAAATTTTTTTTGTAGAGACAGGAGCTCACTATGTTGCCCAGGCTGGTCTTGAACCCCTGGCCTCAAAAGTGATCCTCCCACCATGCCTGGCAGGATTTATCTTAATGTTGCATTAAATATTCAGGCTCCACTAATCAGCTGGATTCAATCGCTGTTGTAACAACAGAATATGTTCAAGGGAGCTTCTAATAGATCTCAGACAAATACTGGACTTCAAAACATTGAAAAGCAAAAGCAAATTTCAAAATTATCTTTCAACTCTGGTAAACCTTTAAAATTGTGAGTTTTCATACTATAAAAGTTATTTTCTCCTCTGACCCTGTATCACCTAGACTGCAGGGAAAATGTTTTCTTACATCCACAATGCTGTGTGCCCTGTTGTACCCTGTAGAGCAGAAAGGTTGAATCAGACAAAATCTTCAAAATAATCTTTTACCTTATTGTTTTATTATCCACCCTCTACTGTGTACACTCTGAAGAAATGGAGGGCTTATCGATGAAGCAACTTTACATCTTTGGTGAGAGAAATGTTTTAAAACACATGCAAAGAACAGTCCAAGGTAGCATTTTTGGTGAATGTAAAGGCTGATGGAAATGCACCAAACCTTACTTTTTTCTTTGAGCTTCTTTTTAAAATTTTCATCTGTGCAGGAAAACCCATCGGATTGGAAGTTAGCATATATTACAACAATAAATAATATTTTAAAATCACTACTATTTAGTCTCCTTTTACCTAAAATAAAGGAAATCTAACCTCATAAAAACTTTTTCAGCCTATTTTGTGACTGCAGGATTGGTAGTATAATAATGCTCTGTGTGAGGTTAGAAAGAGAATATAAGACCTAAATTTGAGTTACTACCTCTGTCACTTCATTTTTCTGGACCTAGATTTTCTCACATTAAAATTAGGTTTATGGACTACAAGCAATTCTTATACCATAAACGATGAAAACCTAGTTAATGTCACTTGTTTTTGTATTTCCATCACAGTTTGATACCTGGTCCTCCTGAATGTGACTAGAACACTGCTTGTGTCACATGCAACTCACCACTCAAGTTCAACAACACTGAAAGGGTCTATCTCCTGTCCAGTAAGATGAGTCCACTGAGGATGCAGTTAGATGCTATCCCAATATCACCCTGACATGAGCTTTCTAAAGACTTGCTCTCAATCCCCATAGTTAGCTGGTGGGCACTGGTAACACAAAGTTCCCAGGTTGGTTCGAGTCCTCCGATCAGATTTTGGGTAGCATTACTCTAATATCTTCTAGCCCACAGCTCCTGTGATGCCATTTTATTCTTTTTTTTTTTTTTTCAGAGACAAGATCTTGCTCCATTGCCCAGGCTGAAGTGCAGTGACACTCTCATAGCTCACTACAGCCTCGAACTCCTGGGCCTCAAGTGAACCTCCCTCCTCAGCCTCCCAAGTAGCTGGGATTACAGGAGTGAGCCACCATGCCTGGTGAAATTTGAAATTTAAAAATTTCAAATCTTAAAAAAAATTTTTTGTAGAGACAGGGTCTCATTGTGTTGCCCAGGCTGGTCTTGAACTCCTGGCCTCAAGTGATCCTCCTTCCTCGGCCTCCCAAAGTACTGGGATTACAGGTGTGAGCCATTGTACCCAGCCCATTTTATTCTTAAAACCCTAAAAGCATGATCAGTATGACCTGTTTCTGAATGTCCCTTATCAATACACAATTATATATATGCCAAACAGTAGGTAATGGGGTGGGGCGGTGAAGCGGTTGGCGGTGAGAATCCATTTTCCTCAGGTTTGATGAATTTTCTGACGGACAGGGAATTGTGATACCTACAGGTATATAAAGCCATGGTATTCTAGAGCCAAGAAGGACTTTAGAGATAATCTAACTCAAGTCCCTCATTGGACAGACAATGTTACTAATTTTCATAAAATGGATAAAAATGTAACAAAGCTACACTAACTAGAATTTGTACTGTTTTGAATGACTCAGAAATTGCTTTGGTATCTCGTAGTGCCACAGTCATCATTCGTAATAACAAAGAAAGGTTAAATTTAACCTAACGTTGTCAGATGTTATGCACATTACATTTCCAAATATAATTTTAAAAATGTATTTCATTCGGGCTATTTTCTATCATGTACAATCTACTTTGTTAGAAATTATGGTCCATACAATACTCAGAACAAACCTCTTCTGTTATGAAAAAAGATTTGGACAAATTCATGCATTTTTCCAAAAACAGAATTAGCCTATTTTTCTAAAAGGTGGAGGGCTCAATCCCTGGTATAAATTTTTTACTAATTTTTCCAAAGATACCGAACCATTTTTCTCTTCTCTCAAAAGGGCAGAAGAGTTTCTAAGTCCCTTACTTTATCTAATTTCAGTTCTGAGGGCAACGATCCTGGGACATAGGGATGGTTCTTTTTAACTCCTTTGGCATAAATTCCCTTGCATTGCAATTGAGACAAGTCTATTCTTGTGATGAGAATTTACAGTCTAGTAATCTTAAACACCAAATAAAGTACAGAATTCTCCTTTTCCAGCTGCTGAAGAGGAAGTTAACGGATTCCCAGTCACGGTAAAGAGTCTTGGAGAATTCCCTGTGGTTCTGGGCCTGGCTGGATTCTGCTGCTCTTTCTTTGATGCTAAAACTACACATTGACTATCATTGGTTTCTTTTACAGATTTTGGAGGACTTTAACAAAATGAGATGACAAATGTGAAATATATCTTCTTACCTCTATCAACAATTTCAACCCCTTCTCCTTTCATCTTGCAAACCAATTTTTCTTGTAGCCTTTTCACTTCAGATTCCTTTTCTTCTAGTTGTTCTTTTAAAGATGCCAGTTCATCCTACAAGTTACAAATTCATTTAAAAATAGTAGATCATAACTAAAAGAGAACATTCAAAGAGCATATTCGCTCTTTAAATCAATAATCAGGTTTTATGAATGAAACAAATCTACTAGAATTTAGATGCAAGCATCAGAAATCAGACAAGGGCAATGAAAAGCAAAAAGCAAGACTATTAGTAGAAGTCCTGTTTATAACAGTTATGGTATAATTATTTCAAGTTTCTTTGTAATCAAATTAAAAAGAGATCTTTTAAAGAGTAATTAGGGATGGGATAGCCCTAAGGTTTAAATCTTTACATTAAATTAAAAATATAACCAAGTTAATCAAGGAAGATAATCAAATTAGATACTTAGTGTCATAAAAGCAAAATAAAATGCAAATTGGAAAAGACTAGCTTGACATTTATTCGGCATTTCAAGTTGGCCCTCATGCTTCCTTGACAAGCACAGAGTTTCATTCATGGGTAAGATAGCAAGTCATGAACAACTTTAGCCAAATCAGGGAACTAAATAATTCACCCTCATCACTAAGATAAAAGGACAGAATCTCCTACAACAATGGGAAAAAATAAACTTAGAAAACAGATAGTTAAGCCCTCTTTTAATTTTTAACTATACAACTGTATATAAGATTTCGAGTCCATCCTTCTATGTACTCATGTTTAAACTTTCAGTTTCCTTTCAGTAAAGAATTAGCTTTAGCAAACAAATTTTGCTGGCTGTATTTAACACAGAAAACACAGCTATGCAATGCTAAGAAGTACAGCTTTATATTCAATATCACATTTTACTTTCAGAATCTCTAAAGATATATTTATTACATTTAGTACTATGAGAAGATGTAGTTCTCCAATGAAGCAAGGCAGCTGGCCCTATAGTTTTGACTTCTGGTAGGAGCAGAGTGGACAAGTACAAAAAATCTTCAGTAGCACTGGCAGGAAGTGTGAACCTGTTCTCACCGTGCTGCTTCTCAGCAGTCATTTCTATTCACAGCCATGATAATGTCAACTGCTGTACATTTACCATTAAGAAAGTCCCTAAAGAGGAAAGTGACCTCTACTGTGGATACGAAACGGAATTCTTTCACAGGTGAATGTTTACAATTATTTTACTAGGCTTGGGTCTCAGATAGTCTAAGAGAGTTTAATTTATAAATTCTTTCATTTTACCTGTTTATTATTTTTCACCAAATATTTCATGTATTCCTGAAAACAACATCAGGGATCCCATTGTTCCTTC
The DNA here is from genome assembly GCF_009828535.3 of Hylobates moloch. Classification (NCBI taxonomy): domain Eukaryota; kingdom Metazoa; phylum Chordata; class Mammalia; order Primates; family Hylobatidae; genus Hylobates; species Hylobates moloch. Next base: position 26,263,243 of record NW_026652283.1, on the reverse strand, counting down.
AATCAGCTTGAGGTGATTTTTAATCAACAGGTGACACACACACAGAATGAATGCACATGCCACTAAAAACATCATCACAGCAAAACAACACAAGCCAGAAAGCAACAGGCCATGGACCCCATCACCCAACGTCTACTACACCTTCAGTGACTCCCATTTTTGTTCCATCCGCTGCTTTTCATACTGCATCTGACCCACCTTGATTTTCATGCTAGAAAGTTTGGCCATTAAAGACTGGTAGAGAGACAGAGGAGTGAAAGAAAACTACAGATAGAAAAAGACAAGCTAAATAACCAAGAAAACAGTATCAGTTTATAAAGGAGGTTAGATACAACTCAGAGAAAGGGCAGGTTATGTTCTGTCGGATGAGTTAAGCCTTGTTTTTAAATTCAGATCAGTGGTGTTTAAATTCAAGAAGGTTTCCAGCTTGGGGGGAAACTTCCTTTACTTTTAAAATACCTTCTTTATCATATATTAAGTAGAAAACATCTTATTTATATTATTGGGCATAAATGAATAGTGGAGCCATTTGTTTGAAAATGTTAACCTGTGAGAAAAACTTACTTTGGTTGATTTAAGCTTTTTTTCATACTGAAGTCTCTCACTGTCCATTTCACTAACTTTTAACCTCAAATCATTGATCTCCTGAATCAGCCCCTGTCCAAGAAGAAACAAGAAAGTGCATTAGGAAAGTGGTAACACAGTTACCTATACCTATAAAACAGCAGCTTAGAAATCTTAAGAAATCTTAACCAGCTCCTAGGGTTAAAGTTTTATGAATCAGATGAGACAAATGGAAATAAATGTACCTCCTTAAGAACGAAAGCATCTTTCCATTTAAAACATTCCTTTAAATCCCCAACGTCTCTGCCTTAAAGTGATGGGCTTATGAAAATAAAAGGTGAGTTTTGATTAAGAAAGGTAGCTTAATATCTATTATTTGTCAGATATTTCTATCCTAAAAATGACTGTATGCTATTTCATAGAGTGCTATTTCTATTCTATTTCATAGAGTGCTATTTCATATTTTAAATATACCATTCTTTAGTAAAGCCACTTACCTTTTGAACCTTCTCAATGATAAATGGCCATTTAAAAAAATTTGTAATTTCTTCCTTTGTCCACAAAAATATGGATTGCTCGTCAACCCAATATGGGAGAATGGAATGAAAATTAAATCCTTTAAGCCATAAATCCTTAAGATTCATGAAACAGCCAGGGAAATGTTTTATTTTTATTAAGTGAATAACAGGAACATGAGAATAGTCAAATCAGTTTTAATTTTGAGGACTATTTTAATTGTTCTCATATATAACATCACAAAGTTTCTCAACTATTCTCTAATTTTGGGGTATGTGCATACATTTTAGCAATAGTGTTGAATTTTTATTAGGAGATTATCGGGAATTGAGTTTACTGTAAGTTTAATGACAACTCTCAACTGGAAAGTGGTTGAGGGCCCTGCAGTTCACCTAATTTTGTAATTAGAAAATGAAAGAGAAACCAATCCCAATGTTTACATGACACAACACGATTTTGTATCTTTTCTACTGCCACTTTTTATTTTATTTAGTGTCACTTTTTAGAGAACCAATTTGCTCATAAAACTTGTCCAAGTATTCTGAGAAATAATGGTGTATTTGTGTCCAGAGTCCAGAGAGTAGGAAAGGAAATTAGAATGTTAAGCAATATTAACTCCTCCAAAAGAGACACTCAAATACCCTGCGTGGGAGATGATTTATTTTTACTACAAGTCACAAAGATCCCTACAATGGTTACTATATTTTTGCTTCTCTCTCCTTTTTTTTTTTTTTTTAAGAGGGAGTCTCGCTCTGTCACCCAGGCTGGAGTGCAGTGCCGCGATCTCAGCTCACAGCAACCTCCGCCTCCAGGGTTCAAGTGATTCTCTTGCATCGGCCTCCCCAGTAGATGGGATTACAGGCACCCACCACCATGCCCAGATAATTTTTGCATTTTTAGTAGAGACGGGGGTTTTACCATGTTGACCTGGCTGGTCTTGAACTCCTGACCTCAAGTGATCAGCCTTCCTTGGACCCCCTAAGTGTTGGGATTGCGGGTGTGAGCCACTGTGCCCAGCCAGCTTCTCTCTTTTTACAAAGACATGCATGTATTCCTGCATCACAAATTCATAGACTACAGGACAAAATTATCCACGAATGCCACAAATTACAAGTAGAACGATGCTATAAGAAATAAAACTTTGTAAATAGAAATTATTTTAAGCTTCCAAGTGTAATGATTCAAGTTCACAAAGGCTAAGAGAAGGGACGCTACAATAAAATACAGTTCCCAGTAAACCCTTAGGCTTTTAAATTGTGGTCTCTTATAAAATGGGGCAAAACATTACCTATCATAGTTATACAATTACACCTTAATAATGGCACAATATTTCAGTTAGATGATATATATTTTCTTCTTATGAATTAGGTCAAGAACTGTTTGACATTATTCAATAACATATTTGTGATTCCTCAACTAACAGGTCAGAATTCAAGTCTAAAGAAAAAAATCAGCTTTTCCCAGTTATCTAAACTAATCATCCTTGCATAATATGAGTCCTTAGTGATATTCATCAATATGATCTTTCTAAATATATATTTTCCTACTTTCTCATTGCTAAGAAATACCATTGAATTCTTATCTGCTATTGTATTTTACCGCTTCCTTTCTTCTTTGCTGGTGGAAAGAACAAACCATTGAAAAAAAATGGAATTGTAAACTGGGATAATTTATCTGTTTTAACAAAAAACTACTCAACTATATTTCATGGCAATACTTTAAATACGGTCTAAATTTCCAACCTGAAATAAATCACATCTTCCTCTGACAACACAAGCTGGAAAATCTGGAAATGGCTCCCTAATGTAAAACTTTAAAAAATAGAATACAAACTACTTCAATCAATTTCTTATCAGAAGTTCAGTCCTTTTAAAAAAGAAAATCCCTGTTCCCTTTCTCTTCCTTTTCAGAGAACTCAGGGCTCCTGCAGGAACTGTCTCTGACATGTATGCTCTTACCACAAGGGGGCACTGTTGAATGATGCTAATCATCTCCCGTTAGCAATTCCAGGGACAAGTCCTGAATCTTCCAAAGTTTAGAGACTTGTACCCTCAGTCCTTTGGAAATGCCTATACTTCTTCCCCATGCCAATATTTTCTTGGAAATTAATAGCCAAATAATCTAAAATTCTAACAGAAAGTTAAATATTATGGATTCATGAAACACCCAGGAAAATATTTTTATTAAGGGAATGATAACAAGAACATGAGAATATTCAAGTTAGTTTAATAGTGAAGATTATTTTAATTATTTTCATATGTAACATCACAAAGTTTACCACATATGCTCTAATCTCTGGGTATGTGCATACGTTTTAGAAATAACACTGAATTTTTATTAGAAGATTATCAGGGATCGAGTGTACTGGAAGTCTGATGACAAGATCACTTTATATGTGATTGAGAGTGCAAAAGTGAAACAATGAAAAAGTAGGGGAAAAGAAGTTTGATTTTAAAAAGCAGCCAAACTCAAGAGATATAAACATTACCCTGGGCTCTTACAAAAATAAGTAACACATCTACTGCAATTTAGTCCCAACATTTGGTTAACACCTCATATCCAAATTAAGTCAACAACAGGTGAATATTTCCCCTGGATGCAATGTAGAAGACTACCTCTAACCATATCTACCATAAATTCTTCCCTGCAGCAGAGCTAGCTCCACTGCCATGTTGCCCATCCGTTGACTGAGTTTTACTATTACTTTACCCTGCGACTATGGGGTTAGGACCTGACAAAAAGAGGGGAAAGAGGAAAATATCAAAGAGATTTTTAGAGAAAATACAAAACCAAGAATTTTAAATTGGGTACCTTTCTAAGTCCTATTTTAAGAGCCCCAGCTTTGATCAAATGAGAAACATAGGCGACTGACAAAGAGTTTTAAAATTAAAACATGGCTGGGCATGGTGACTCATGCCTATAATCCCAGTGCTTTGGGAGGCCAAAATGGGAGAATTGCTTGAGGCCAGGAGTTCCATACTAGCCTGGGCAACACAGTAAGATCCTATCTCAAAAAAAAAAAAATAAAGATTAAAACATGAACCAAATGAAAGATTTCCTTTTGCTATGGAGGAAGCAAGACATATACCAAGACTTTCCACTGTAATTGAATCTTTGACAGAAAATTTAATTTTGAAAATAGCAGTGGAGTAAAACTTGTTATTTCCAGATCTATAAAGAACTTTCCTGTAGTGGATAATGCATGTAATGCCTGGTACCATGCTGGCTTATAGTCAGCATGAAATACATGTTTGAAATAAAAACAGAAGGGAAAAATATGTAAACCATTTTCACTCCTTTCTCCTTGGTACCCACTTTCTAATCCAGCACGACACCTTTCCATACTCCAGCCAAGGAAACAAAATAGGAAGAAAAAAGGAGGGGAGATGGCCCTCAGAGAAAAGGAATTTCTGCAACTCTTTATACTTCATTTCAAATGTATATTTCAAATGGATATGCTCTCTCTCTCCACCAAAAATCAACAGAGAGGTTAAGAACTTGCCAAATGTCACAAAGCAAACAATCTAGAAGGCCTGAATTAACAAAACAGAACAAACAATAAAGCTTGTTAAGCCACTAAAATGGATACTTCAAGTTATAGAATGTACCCTGATTTTTGCAGAAGTACAGTGAGCCTTATTTAATTGGAATGATTCACATGTGGAATAGACCAAAAGTAGAAGGCCAAATTAAAAACCTCAAAAAAGCTCTGTCTGTGATTTTGTGAGTATAGAATGTTAGCATGTTTTCTATACAGATTCTCAAAATCCAATTACATAGTAAATAATCAGTGTGCCTAAATAATAACTACTAGTGAAACCATGTATTTAAGCCCATTATTTACAAAATTAAGAAAACCAGTATGGATGGATGGCTGCTCCAAATATCCTAAAGTCAAAAGTATTTCTAAAGGTTAATAAAAGGATTAATATTTCATATCAAAAGTCTAAAAATAAAAATTGCCATTAGCATTTAGTGATAAAAAGTAAATGTAATGAAAGATTATTCTTAAAATGAAGCAGGATAAGGCACATAGTAATTAACTGCCTTCCTTGCACACCTCCAGGGAATTTCAACTTTGCCCTAGGAATGTATGTGTGTCAGAGACAGAGACAGAGTGACAGAGAGAGAGAGAGAGACTGTATCACTCACCTCTGTGTCTCTGAACTTATCTTCATAATCCAATCTGTCCTTCTCTACAGCTGTCAGTTTCAACTTCAAGTTAGATATTTCAGCCATCAGATCCAACTTCTGAGTTTCTAAGGATGTCCTACTTAGAAGCTCCTATTAGAATTTAAGAGATACATTCAAAAAGTCTATTATAAACAGGTGCATGTGAATTTACCTCATTTATGATCGCATAAAGCAGCACCTATCAAGTACAGGATATAGTAAAGTATAATTACTGAATATACACACTTTTAAAAAATTATTCACTTGAGGCTGGGCACAGTGGCTCACGTCTATAATCCCAGCATTTTGGGAGGCCGAGGCAGGCAGATTGCTTGAGGTCAGGAGTTTGAGACCAGCCTGGACAGTATGGTAAAACCCTGTCTCTACTAAAAATACAAAAATTTGCCAGGCATAGTGGTGGGGGCCTGTAATCCCAGCTACTTGAGAGGCTGAGGCAGGAGAATTACTCGAACCCAGGAGGCGGAGATTACAGTGAGCCGAGATCACACCATTGCACTCCAGCCTGGGCAACAGGCTGAGATTCTGTCTCAAAAATAAAATAAAATAAAATAAAGAACTATTCACTTTAGTTACCCTCCTTTGAACAGAAATAAGCACATGTCAGTTTACTGAGACATATGTTGTGTAGATACACATGCATAAACCATATATATATACTTCAATCTGATGATAACATTGATGATGATGATACTATGTTTGCTATATGCCAGGCACCAGTTGTAACAAATACTATTTCAATCCTCACAAAAAACTTATCAGGTAGAAATTCTTATTATCCTTAATCAAAAGATGAGGAGACATAGTAACAGAGAGGTTAGGAACTTGCCTAATGTCATACACGGAAAAAGAAAAAATAAAAACACAGCAGGAATGGAAACCTATGAGTTTTGCTCAAGTGCATACTCCATCCATGACCTTACAGAGCCTCTCCTATATGTTAGATATTTTCTTTTCTAATTTTGTGGGTACATAGTAGGAATATACATTTATGGGGTACATGTTTTGATACAGGCATGCAATGTGTGATAATCACATCATGGAAAACGGGCTCTCCATTTTCTCAAGCATTTATCCTTTGTGTTACAAACAATCCAGTTATATTCTTACTTTCAAATGTACAATTAAATTATTATTGACTATAGTCACCCTGACATGCTACTAAATACTAGGCCTTATTCATGGAAACTATTATTTTGCACCCCTTCGCCATCCTCCACCTCTCCCTTCATCCCCCACTACCCTACCCAGAGTATGGTAACCACCCCTCTACTCTCTATCTCCATGGGTTCAATTGTTTTATTTTTAGATCCCACAAATGAGAACATGAGGTGTTTGTTTTTCTGTGCTTGGCTTATTTTACACATAATGACCTCCAGTTCCATTCATGTTCTTGCACATGACTGAATCTCATGCTTTTTTATAGCGGAATAGTACTCCATTGTGTATAAGTACCACATTTTCTTTATCCAGTCATTTGTTGATGGACATTTAAGTTGCTTCCAAATCTTGGTGGCTGTGAACAGAGCTGTAGCAAACACGAGAGCACAGATATTTCTTCGATATACTGATTTCCTTTCCTTTGGGTATATATCCAGCAGTGGCATTGCTGGATCACACGGTAGCTCTATTTTTAGTTTTTTGAGGAACCTCCAAACTGTTCTCCATAGCAGTTGTATGAATTTACATTCCCACCAACCGTGTACAAGGGTTCCCTTTTCTTCACCTCTTTGCCAGCATTTGTCACTGCCTGTCTTTTGGATAAAAGCCATTTTAGCTGGGGTGAAATAGTATCTCATTATAGTTTTGATTTGCATTTCTCTGATGATCAATGATGTTGAGCACCTTTTCATATGTCTGTTTGCCATTTGTTGAGAAATGTCTATTCAAATATTTTACCCATTTTTAAATTGGATTCTTAGATTTTTTACTATTATCTTTTTTCTTAGTTATAAACCATATGCTATGGGTGAGAGGAAACCATCTGAATGCAAAAAAAGAAAATTAAAATAAGCCACAATCCTATTGACATTTTGCTCCAGATTCTAATTACATAAACTCTATTGTGTGCACATGTTTTGAGATTCTGCTACTCTCAATTCTTTTTTTTTTTTTAATGTGCTGGTCTAAATGAATCAAGAAACTTACTGCTGCATCAGAGCAAACGCAACATAGAAATGCAGCATCTCAAATACTTCAGCAGGTAAATCCCATCTCGGATATGGCCTCTGCACGCACCTGCTGCAGCATTTCTTCTGTGGCATTCAACTTCTCTCTGTGCTCTTCAAGACAAAACTCCAAATCTCGAATCTTCTCTCCCTGAGCCTCCACCTGGTCTGTTAACACACTTACCTGTATTTAGAGCAAAATAATGCAATGAGTGAAAAAGGATTTGGGTCCCACTGCATACGTTATTTCTCTAAATGGAACAAAAAAAGGAATGATCCTACCACTCATATGGTTATAAAGAAAAAAAATCTGAGAAGTACCAAGAAGACAGTGGTCCCTCACATTTCTATTTATATGTTGCTATTTGATTTAAGGAGGCCTATACAATTTGGAGAAAATCGTGTAGATTAGGAATATACAATACTTTTTGGTTAAAGCTACTTCAGCCATTTATGAGAGACAGCATGCACAGAAGTTATCTTTTTGGGGGCAGCGTGGAGATAGTATAAGAGATGAAACAAAGTTAATGTTTGAAATAGAAATTATCAAAAATTTGATGCTTCAAGAAGAATAAGAAAAAGAACCCAGTGGGGGATGCGGGGGAGAAGTAGCATGCATGGAGGCTCATGCCTGTAATCCCAGCACTTTGGGAGGCTGAGGCAGGCATATCACTTTGAAATCAGGAGTTCAAGACCAGCCTGGCCAACACAGTGAAACCCCGTCTCTACTAAAAATACAAAATTAGCTGGCTGTGGGGCATGTGCCTGTAATCCCAGTTACTCGGGAGGCTGAGGCAGGAGAATCGCTTGAACCTGGGAGGTGGAGGTTGCAGTGAGCCAAGATTGTGCCACTGCACTCCCGTCTGGGTGACAGAGCAAGACTCCGTCCAAAACAAAAACAAAAACAAAAACAAAACCCAGGGAATTCAAATTCCATGAGCTCTTTGAAGATGACACTGATCACAGATGCGTTCAAAGCCAGGGGGCAACTCAATATACTCAAAAGTGCATGAGGAGCTGATGGGCTAGTCCTTCAACTCTAGTGCTTATAGCAGATCTTTGAGTTTTTCCTCAATAATCATCACCCAGTAAATATACTTCAATTCATTTTGCTCAATATACCAAAGAAAAATGTTTGTCAAGCATTTAAAACATGATGAAGAAGCAAACTCAAATTTAGCCCACAAGGAGGGTTCCAGTCACTGTTGTGTTTTGTCTCACACAGGGTATCATTTTTAAAATTGAAAAATTAAATATATTTACTCAGATTTCAGATTCAGAAATAGAAACGTACATATATACAGATTTTATGCTATATTCATATATCTGAATTTCTGCTATATATTAAAATATATTTAAAAATCAGATCCAGCGAAGCATGGTGCTGCACACCTGTAATCCCAGCTACTTGAGAGGCTGAGGTAGGAGGCTTGCTTGAACCTAGGAGTTCAAGGCTAGCCTGGGCAATGTAACAAGACCCTGCCTCCAAAAAAAAAAAAAAAAAATAGAACAGATCAGACAACATGATGCCTGTATTCAGACTGGCCCTGGAAGAGCTGACGATGATTGATGGCAGCTCCTTCTAAACTGGGTGTAAACACCATCATTCTGCCCCAGTCCTCACCACTCCCTATTGTGTACAGATGGCTTACCAGGCTTATTTCTATTAGCAGTCTGATTGCTGCAAGCAATCTGAATTTACCATCCCAATTTAAAAGTCTTTGTAAGTATGCTGCAAGCAAAGAACAGTATTTAAAAATCACGTGCCTGAAGAACGAGGGATTCTTTATCGTTTTCTAAACGTGCCAGCCTTTCTTGATACACATCTCCGTTCCCAGGTAGGTGTCCATTTGCCTGAAAAAGGAAGTAATATGGGTAAGGCTGATCTTCTCTAAGAATGATATATTGTAGATAAATGAAAATCACAAGTGTTCTTAGTCCAAGGGGCCTGAACTGAATCTGCACAGCTGTCACTGTCAAACAGAAAATACGAGAATGCAATTTGGTTCATTTACCACAGAAGAGGTCAGACAGGCATATTAAGCATATAGGCATGTTTTTGCCAAAGTAAACAATTTCTTATCAAGCAGAAAATAATGACCCACAAGGAACAGTGGATACTGGTATTCCTCACTGGGAGCAGACACACACCCAGGGGCAGGCAAAGCTTTGTGAGTGGGTAGGGGGCACCCCTGGCTGTTGAGGTCTGTCTCTCTTCCTCCAAAAGCTTAAACACTCAGGCCACAGTGACTTCCCCTGATAGTGCCGACTAGCCTCACTTATCTGCATTTTAACACTTTCTGTCCTGATCTTATTAACTTGTGAGTTTGCTTCTTTGTATAACGTTACCTTCTACTCCAGGGCAGAGCCTATAATTTGTTTTGTAATCTCCCCAGCATCTGGCTCAGTGCTCTGCGTATATTGATGCTTACTTACTATTTCTTCCCCTCCCTCCTGCCCCCCACACTTTTTTTAAAAAAATCATGTTTCGGTATATTTATTCGTGGTATAAATGCCAAAGGAAGTATAGATTGAGAAACAACGCATAGATTGTTTCTTCCTCAGCTATCTCACATGAAATTCACGAAAAAGACACACGAAGAGGCTCACAAAGAACAGAAAACCTAAAAACACCATTTTGAAACGTATGTAGTAGCATAAGTGGTGTCTCTCATAATCTCAGCATAACCATAAGATAATGTAATCCCAATAGAATTTCCTGATTCTTCATTCAAATACAATAGAAATAAAAGCCAGCTGAAATCCCAAAGTGTTAGATGGGGCCACCCAGGGTTCAACTGAAAAAGAAAATAATACCTTCAGATTTAGAACCAGAAAAAATACAAACTGTATAACTTTACTGCCCAGGGCACATCTGATGTGACATCTACTGTTTTTCCAGAATTAACTGATACCATTGTTCTATCTTTCCAATAAATGCAGTTTCCAGTATCAATTCTTGGAATAATAAAAGTCATGTGTTGGGAAGGGGGAAAAAAAAAAAACAGGGCTTGAATGAAAAGGAAAATTTCAGAATGTTTTTTCTAAAAACTTTAGCATACTGAATACATTTTCCAAAAGGCCACTAAGAATCAGAGGCTAATTTAGTAAGGGTGCAATGCATATTTAGAGTGGATTAAAATTTTAAAATCAGCTGCTTTGCCACATACCTCTACAATTACCACGGCATAATTCTGCTCATATTGTTAACTGAAGTGCCCAGCATTAAATTACAAGTATTATGAAGAGTGTGATGGAGTGGCCTGGACAACTTCCATTCCTGGGGACTAACATAAAAATAAATTGTGCATAACTTCTCGAGGGCAGTTTTTTGGAAAAGAGCCAGGATGAATAATGCATGTTCTCAATCTTAAGAAAGTGCCAAGACAGGCCCTGTAGAGCTTTAAATTCCTTATTTTCATTATGGACATTAACAGGCATCTGTTTTTAAAATCCCATACAAGTAACAATATTTTAGAAACAGATACATTTCAGTAAGTAGAAAAAAACTGCTGTTTAGTGAGGACAAAAAGTAAAACTGGCCAAGGGTGTTGGTGCATACCTGTAATTCCAGCACTTGGGGAGGCTGAGAATTGTGTGAGCCCAGAAGTTTGAGGCCAGCATAGGCAACATGGCAAGACCCTATCGCTTAAAATAAAATAAAAAAAGAAAAAGAAAAAGAAAAACTTAGCCAAGCTTGGTGGTGTGCGCCTGTGGTCCTAGTTACTCTGGAGACTGAGAGAGGAGGATCACGTGAGCCTGGGAGGTGGAGGCTACAGTGAGCCATGTTTGCACCACTGCACTCCAGCCTGGGCAACAAAGCAAGACTGTCTTAAGCAAAACCAAACAAAACTGATCTTCTGGTTGGAGGAAATTATAGCAAGAGGAGAGCAGTGTTTCCTCCCAAGCTACTTTGTATGATATGGAAGTGAGGTGTTCCAAAACCAGTTCTCCTAAATTAGCCCCAAATAGAAACAGATACTGAAAATTGACTCACAATGAGCATATTTATGTTTCTCAATTCTGTATTGATACTTACAAGCACTCATAATGCTCAAGGGTAGTTTAGTATATTAAAACTCACTATCGGAACATAAAGGAAAATTTAAGAGCAACCAATGCTATATATCCTTGTGTTAAGTAGGTAAAGACTGTTCTGTCCGCATGTGTTTATATTTCTGCCAATTTTGTTTCCTTTGCATTAAGAATGTTGGCAGTAAGATCCATACCCTATTGTCTCTATTGTTTCTTCAACTCCCACGTTCTACCTACCAGGTCACTCAAAACCTCCCCATATATGGCATGCTCTTTCACACACTACTTTTATTCCTTCTGCACGGACCGTCTTTTCCCACCCTTTCTTCTTCTTTCCCCATTCCTTAAGGTCCACCTCTATCAGGGGTTGGTCTGTGAAGTCTTCCTTGAATTCACTGTTTGCTATATGCCAGCGACAGTATCTAGATGAACCTTCATTACAGCAGGCATTACTCTGAATGCACTAAGGTTAGACTTGACTGCATACATGTCTCTGTCTTCTAATAGACTCTGCATTCTTTGCAAGTAGATTTGCCTTGGCATGTGACATACAGTGGGTGATAACTAAATGTCTGTTGAATGGAAGAATGACGATAGGTGTTCAATAAACACTGGTTGAATAAAAGATGACTGCAGGTTTGATTTTGATCTGCCCTTCTTGCTTCTCAGTGGGCCTTTATTTATGTGTCCTCTATAATCTGGAATGCACTCCATGGTTGACCTCTATCCAGACTGGCTCCTTTCTCCTCCTGTACTCTCTCTTCCCACTATGTTTAGGAGGTGATCTCAGAGCCTTTGTAATGGACAATAGTTAAGGCCATCTTGTGTGAGCTCCCTTAGACACTTTCTTCCTCAGTGCATAATAGTATAATATATATTACCTCTTATTTCTTTCCTTTCTTTCTTCCTGCAGGCTTGGGAGAACTGATTCTTAACTCCTTCCTGAAAGCTCATCATTCCACTTCTAGTTTGGAGCCTTGATTTCCTGTTTTGCTGGGACCTGTAATCACTACTTCTACTTATCATTTTCCATTTATTCCTTTTAATGAGTTTTCTTCCATTTTCCTTTACAACAACTATCCCAAGGTTTTGCACCCAACACTCTACTCACCTCCCACTCCTCCCTCTCAGATCAATCCATCTTTCATAACCCATTTCTACCTCCTCCTCTTTACATGGTGCCATTCTCCTTTCCCCATCTACTGGCTGACCTTCTGGGTCTTGTCTTAAACTGTGCTCTTTAATGTTTCATCATATTCTGCCTCAGGTAGATGACTAATAGTTTTATGTGAGTTGGTCACTCAGCCGAAGTTTCTCAGTGCAAAACTGTCTTATGTTTCTTTCGATTCTTCCATGGTGCTTGTAAAATCCTGAGCACGTAACTTAAAATGTATTTAAGTATAAACTCTTGTTGAGTCGATCTGACTTCCACAGCATATTAGCGAAGCCTAAATCACTTTACCTTTCTACTTTAGCTCATGGTGCAACCCCTTATTGACCACATTCAATCCAGCTAAGTCGAAATTGGAGTCAACTTAGGGATTTCAACAGCACAGTATCCAACCAATAGCGTGTATGCAGAGTCAGGGGGGAGATCTAACTCAACTGTAACATTGGTACTTTGATTTAATTAAGGAGCTTATGGCCTCTGCCAGGTTTTCCTGGCACAATGGGGAGAAGCACATCTAAAACGCTTTATCCCTCATAGAATTACAGAATCTTAGAGCCAGCCAGGAAGCTCACCTGGAAAACGAATTCCCTGACTCTACATGGCAGGTGCTACACATAACATTAGAACACCATCTACTGTTCCCTTCACCATCTAAGTGGAAAGTCTTTTATTTATTTATTTATTTATTTATTTTATTTATTTTTTTTTTTTTTGCAGTTGCAAGATTTAATATAGTGAAAACAGAGCTCCCATACAACGGGAGGGGACCCAAAGGGGGTTGCCACTGCTGGTTCGAATGCCTGGTTTATATCCCAATCATTGTCCCTCCCCCTGTGTTCTCAGGTGATAGATGATTTGATTATTTCTTTACCTCCTGCTTTTAGCCTAATTGGTATTTTAGTGAGCTCTCTTTACTACCTGACTGGTCGGGTGTGAGCTCAGTTACAAGCCCCATATTTAGAGGTGGGTGCGGTCACCTTCCCCAGCTAGAAAGCCTGCTTTTTGTATCAACTTCCTTTTAATTATGAAGTATTACAATCAAGCATAAAGACATAATAAATGTTAACATCTTTCCTTTGTCTCTGTTTAAAAAATGTTTTTTATTACAGAAAATTTCAAATAGATTTAAAGTAGAGAAATGCACGTGATGAAACCCCATGCACTCGCCATTCCATTTCGATAGTTATTACTTCACGGAAGGTAGGAGTCTCACCCGCTGTTTTTACTTATAACATCATGCTGTGTTTTCCTTTGATTTTCTGGGTTCTATTGGTTTGCATTGGTCTACAGTTGTCTTTCCTGTTTCCCCTTTGTTTTGCTTTGTTCTTTCCTGAGCTCTGCTGTCCTGTCTAAATCCAAAATCAACATACAAGCAGTGATTTGCCATGATTATGCTTATTTATTTTATAAAACAGAAACTAATTTTGAGTGTAATATTCCTAAATCAGAATGGTAAGTACCTAAATTAAAATGGGGAAAAGAAAACAGCCCCCTTTTTAAGGTCAACAAATGTTAAAGCATAGCTGGATTAGTAACACTGCATATACACAAATACACGCACACACCACATTCCAGCCAGTCATTACACTTATTTTTAAACCTAGTTATTAAAATTGTCACGCAGTCTTGATTTCATAACTCTGTTTTTAAACATTCAGTATCAAGAAAGGAAGAGTAAGGCTCAGTCCATGAAATCTCCTTTAAGTAAACATTATCTCTAGTTACCAGAAGAAATAATTACTATGACAGCATTTTGTACTCAGAATTATACCTCTGCCATGCATGCAAACATTTACTGCATGCCTGCTCTCCACTAGACTCTGAACTATGAGGAGAGATTGAGATAAGACTTGAATCCTTCAGCCATGAAGAGCACTGTCATACTGCATTCGAGTTCAATACCATAATAAGGCATCTTACACCACTACTGTCCAAAGAGTCAAAGAACATGACATCAGTGATGCTGGAAACCAAGCAACCAGGCAGTGGCAGTACTCCACTCCCCTGTCCTCTCACTGGATGTGATGGAATGAGGGCATGAGCTTTGCAGTGGGCAAGTAGGGGGTACATGTTTAGACTACAATATAACCCTAGTCATAGGTATACATCTAAGTCCCCTGAATTTGGGAAGGACAGAGAAAAAAGAAGGTCCCAGTGTCCCTAGAAGCGAAGCCCCAGCTCCTATCTCAGTACAGCAGCAACTTCATTCATTCAATATCTTCATTCACTCATTTATTCAACATTTGTTGAAAGCCAGCAACATGTGACAGGATACAAAGATCTAGAGAAGGAATCTGTCTTCTACTTTGGGAAGGATAACATGAGACCAAGAAAAAGTCCCTATTGTTCTTGTCACTTTTGCTTTCTTAACTCACTTTCCTAAAGGAACAGGGAAATCTCTTTCCATTCAATCCTAACAAATACCAGTGGCCTAGGATTTCATGAAAAGCATATCTTTTACCTCTGTGAACTAAGAATTCTGCCGACTTGGTCAATTTGTTTTTCTGTGTCTGTAAACACTTTCCATGGGAGTTTACTTGAAGACTAAGGGGAAAACTGCCTTAATTTTAGCTAGGACGTCTCAGTGAGGCACCGAATAATTCAAGATAATTGTGATCACATACTGGATACAATCTTAAGATGTACCTTGTTTGCCAAGGCCTGAGAAAACATTTCCTGGAGGCACAGATGAAAAGCAAAGCTGGTCAGAAAGCAGCAGGGATTGGAGGGTGGTAGGATAGGGACTGCTTCGTGAGGCTGGGAGTCGGGGACTCAGGGAGAACAGCCAGCAGCCCTGCAGAGAGCACGTCCCATGGCTGAACTCTTTTAAGTTATGAGTATTTTTATTTTTATAGCAACTTTTAAAAATATACATTTGGGATTAATATTATCTCACTTTTAATATAAAAATAAGAGAGAAGTATATTATGATGATTTAACAGGTCAGAAGCCAGTCCAGAACATCTCATTTCCCCTGTTTACACTCTATCTATCTCATAGGTGACGATGCCTGCTTTGGAGTTATTACCATTAGTATTCACCATTAGTATTTCACTCACTTTGTTGAAAACTGTATTTTTGTAATTTCTGCTGACTTTGAGATGGCCTCATAATTAAAACTGCCAAATAGTCAGACACCTTTGGGATTTCACTACCTGATCCTCTGTTGACATGGATCAAGGTCATGATCTTCAGTTAAAAAAACATTATAAAGAATGTTCTAGGGCAACTCATCAAGTTAGACCTAAAGTAAATAACTACTTGCTTAACTCAAACAATTAGACATATTTTTCCATTTTCCTTCTTAAATCTGGAGCTTCATAAAGCAAGTAATTCTCCATTATTAATATCTGTGTTAACACATTATAATATCTCACAATCAAAACAGAAAATTCAGCCTCAGTAATTAAACAAGTATGTCATAGTCTACAGGTTTTTTTTAACCACAGCAGATGCACTTCTGAATTTTAAAAGAAATTTGTTCATTTCCAGAAGCCTACAGCTACACTAATAAATTCATTCTTATAGATTTAATGTCCCTTCACTGTAACAGGCTACTAGTGTTGGTATTTTATCACATTCAGTGTCTGATCATATGAAACAAACAGGCAGGAGCAATTAGTAGCAAAGAAAAAAACCTGCATCCTACAAGAAACCAGGGGATCTCCCTGGACCAGGCAAAATGATAATTTGAACTGCAAATGGCCAGTTGCACTAATGAAAAGGTTTGTATCCATCTTAAAGTACACGTCAAGTTGGCCATCATTAAACATGAATGGAAACTTAATTATATGTCTGTTATTATTAACAGATACATAATTATTTCCAAAAATTTTTGAATTTAACCTTTTCTAAAATATTCCAGAAGCTTCTCTTCAGTCAGAGGAATGTTTGTACTCTTTTACTGCAAGAAGTGAACTATGTATGGGTGGTTTGTAACCTAACTCCCATTGCAACTGGACCCAACTCTTTCCCTCATTGCAAAGGGATGCTGTTAAACATTTTCCCTCTACTCTCTATGCTCTACTCTTCAGTATTACCTTTCTGACTAGCCTTTGACCAGGCATATTGATAAGCGCTCAGCATATGTTAGTTCACAGGGTCCTTACAATCCTAAGTGGCAGTAACCATCATCCCCATTTTACAGATGAGAAAACCAAGACACAGAGCTTCAGACATCTTCACAAGGTCACATAAGCTTCAAAGAGTTAGGGCCAACATTAAAATTCAGGTCTGCAGTCACTGCAGCCTGCATTTGAAACTGCCTAGATACAATCCTGCCTTATCATTCACTGCTTCCTTTTTAAAACATCATAATCTCTTTTATTTGGGCAGTTTTCCCATGTTCAATATGAAGGGGGAATTTGCTAGGATTCTGTGTTCCTTAAATTCTAGGACACTATCAATTTTAATTTTTTATTGTGGTAAAATATACATGTAAAATTTAGCATTTTAACCATTTTAAAGTGTACAGTTCAGTGGTAGTAAGTACATTTACATTGTTTTGCAGTCATCACCATCATCCATCTAAATAACTCTTTTCAACTTGCAAAACTGAAATTCTATGTGCAATAAGTATTATCTTCCCATTCCCTGCTCCCCTCAGCTCCTGGCAGTCACCCTTCTACTATCTGTCTCTAAAACTGGACTATTCTAAGTACCTTATTAATAAAAAAGGGAAAGAAGGGAGAGAGGAAGGGAGGATGGATCTGAGCTAAAATGTATACATATACCCATTTTAAGATCATAAAACACATCCCAACTTCTGAAATATTAAATTGGAAAAATCTAATATTATCAGCAAATCACTAAATTATAAGCATATAATCTTCTACTTGTTGGATTCCCAATGTTAGCCCAAGTTGCTTTTTGGTTCTAAAATAAAGTCTATCATGGTAGGTGTGTGGTGACAACTTAATTTCACACCTATGCTTTTATGGTTCCAAACAGCCAGCCCTCCTCTCCTCTTCTTGCTTTGTTTTTTGCCTTTAGCTGTCTTTCTTCTTTCATACTGTCATTCTCTGTGTGCTTGAGAAAACACACTTAATTTGGAAAGTTGGGCACAAGGTGATGAATTCATATAGATAAGTTAGATAGATATAAATAAATTTAGCAACAACAACAAAAATTCCTTATCTCTCTGGATCTACATCTAGTTTATTTTGTTATTGTTACTTTTAGGATAAAAACTGAATCTTTATTAGTTCTGTAAAATATTTGTCATTTTGGGGATTCTCAAGGTTAAAATGTCAAATAATAAGAGAGAAAGCAACTGAAAACACAGATCAACAAGCCACTACCCATCCAAGGAATAAATTTAAAACAACTTCCATTCATTCCAACATGTAATCCACTTTATCATTCATGAGCATCATTCATTACAAATATAACTACTGAGCCAGGCATTCTTCTAAGCACCAGGAATACAGTAATTTTTTTTAAAATAAGGGCAAAAATCTGATTCCTGATGCTTACATTCCAGTTGGAAAGACAGAAAATAAATGATATAAACATCACAAACACATTGCACATAAGAAAGTGGTGAATGCTAAGAACAAAATAAGCAGCGAGATGTAAGACAAAGAATAAATGGGTATAATTTTAGTTAGGGTGGTGATGCAAGGCCTCACTGAGAGCATGACTTTTGAGTAAACAACAGGAGAGGCCGGGCGCGGTGGCTCACGCTTGTAATCCCAGCACTTTGGGAGGCCGAGGCGGGCGGATCACAAGGTCAGGAGATCGAGACCACGGTGAAACCCCGTCTCTACTAAAAATACAAAAAAAATTAGCCGGGCGTGGTGGCGGGCGCCTGTAGTCCCAGCTACTCGGAGAGGCTGAGGCAGGAGAATGGCGTGAACCCGGGAGGCGGAGCTTGCAGTGAGCCGAGATCGCGCCACTGCACTCCAGCCTGGGCGACAGAGCGAGACTCCGTCTCCAAAAAAAAAAAAAAAAAAACAGGAGAATGTGAGGGAGCTAGCCACACAAATATCTGGGGAAAGAGCTTTTCAGGCAGGGTGAAAAGCCAGTGCCTGGAAAAGGCAGTGCAAAGACCCTGAGGCCAGTGTACCTGGCATGTTTAAGAATCAGTGAAAAAGCCAATGTGCTTGGCGTGGAGCAAATAAGGAGATGTGTGAAGGCAGATGAGGTCAGAAAGTCATGGGGAGCAAATCCTATGAGGCCTTGCAGCACACAGTAAGCACTGTGGTTTTTACTCTGAGTAAGATGTGATGCCATTGGTAGTTTCTGAAAAAAGGAGTGAGTGTCATGATCTAACTTATATTCAGATGTAATCATCATTACTTTTTATCATTTCTGGAAATACTTTCACAGAACAGATTAAGCACATGTTAATGGAAATGTTTGAGACACATGTCAAAAATTGAACTACAGGTACGCTTAGGCTACTATTGCCATTGGTGGCCTCTGGGTGTGGGATAGAAATAGGTTCTTCTAACAATAGTAAATTCCTTTTTCACTCATGCTAAATGGTCAGAAGAACACGGAGTAACGAAGGGGTGAGATAGGACATTGAAATAGACTAAGGAATATGCCAGGAAACACCAATTGCAGAGCATGAAGCAATCCCCGAAGCAATCCCCAAAGGAATCAGCAAACCCGGACCCTTAAATCTCTGGAGGAGAAATTTGCAGAGCAAATATAAAGTATAATAGTAAGGCATTATGTGTTTTAACAAGTAAAATATCTCCAATTGTCAAGTTTGTGTAGCTGCACTACCGCTAAAGGATGGGTTGTATTATTTGCACTCAGAAATGCAGAGGTAAACCAGGTGGGAACACAGAGTATTCAGCACAGGACTGGCTGGGAGCTCTAATATTTGTGTCACATCATATGAAGATGTTTTAGCTGTAGGATGTACTCTTAAGGTTCCCAGAGCAAGCAGGTTTCATGTCTACCACAGATCCAAAAGTAGATCACGATTCTTTCATACAATTCTCATTAGCTTTTATATCAACACAGTTAACTCATAAGCATATGAGTGCATCTTACTGAAAATTGAATATCCTTCAAGCACAAAATATCGCCTTTCCTCTGTCCTCCACTGAATCTGTTTTTGTGACATTCTTGAGATTTTATGTATTCGTCACAGATTAAAACCACGGTATTTCCAACCGTGCCCAGACAAAGGGTAGCTCTGCCACATCTTCAATTTTTGAGAAGGATGCCTAGAAAGAGGCCTCATTTTTCAGTGAGTAACACCATTAACCCATTTATGCTGAAGGTTGTGAATTTTTTTTTTTAAATGAGACCTTGGCGATGACCCTGAGCAGGATATAAATAACTCCCACAAGCTTAGCGTTCCAATAATGGGACACCACGCATAAATGGGTTAAAGGCCCAACTCCACAATTTAATTCGAGACCTGGAACTGAAATGATTGCCATAAACCACTAGATGGCACTTCAGGTCAAATACTGCTGTAAATCCTGTTGCTTTTTGAATGTCTTTCATTACGCTTTCCCTTTAGAATTGCTATTTGATCCTTTATAGTGAATAACCCAATATGACTGAGAAATCATCTATTATGTGCAAGATTCTTGATTGAAGCCACAGTAGATCATTCAGGCACAATCTAAAAGCCAGTCTGTTTTTATGGGCAGAATCAGGTGACATGTTGGTATTTATAAAACGTACACTAATAGCACTTTTTAAAAAGTTATCCTTAGAGTCAAAAGAAAATTAAGATATCTTAAGGAATAAAATCAGAGCACATCTGTTGCCCTAAACTTTTCTTGTTCTAATCAGCTATTCTAGGTTCTAAATTTTGGAATAAGCAACAAAGGATTTGTAACACAGAATTTATAACAGGCAGACCCTACCATTTGACTCTGAAGCCATTCAATGAGCGTTTCTGCTGTTGAATCTGGGATCTGGCATCTCAAGCCTTCTTTCTCATCTGTTTCCATCATCTCTAACAATCCACGCAGGTCTTCCACAAGGTGCAGAGCTCGCAAACTTCCCATGAATGGAGAGGTGGGAGATTGGCAATCAAAAATCCCATTGGAATATTCCAGGGCCTTAGAACCTAAGTTAAACAAAATCATAGGAAGAGCAATGGGATTTATGTTAGATAAAAATACCAAAGCCGAAGGCGGTAAACCAGTCTAGTCACAGTAAGGAACAATCAAAAGAGACAGAAAAAAGAGAATTCAATCACATAAATCTCTCCAAGTCAGAGTTACATGGTGCAAAAATTAAAACCATGTAGTTGATGGTAAATATCCATGGTTCAATTCGTAACTAGGAGGCCAATCATGGGGTATAGAAAGAAAAAGAGCCTGGTGGGCTTTGGTATGAGGTGTGCTGGCCTCGTGGAGATCATGGATAAGAAAGTGGCAGATCAGAAAATACAAATATTAGAGCTGGTCCATTCCGGACCAATACTGGACCAAATGATTTCTGGCTTAGGAAAACTGTGGATGAAGGGTTATGAAATGAACCCAGATAAAGACTATCAGAGTAAATTCTGAGGAAAGATAATGAGCTCAATGTATTAAATGATTATACTGGTGTGCCTATAGGACATTTCTGGAGAGATATCTGGTTGGAAATTAGAGATAGGAACTGGAAGCTTAGCAAAGAATTGGGAAGGTAAATAGATGCGAACAAGCTAAGTGCAGTGGCATGTGCCTGTAATCGCAGGTACTTGAGGTGGGAAGGTTGCTTGAGCACAGCATTTCAAGGCTGTACTATGCATGTTATTCACAGGTAATCAGCCTGTAAATAGCCACTGCACTCCAGCTTGAGAAACAGAGCAAGACCTCCTCTCTTAAAAAAAAAAAAAAGATATGGCTGGGCACGGTGGCTCACGCCTGTAATCCCAGCACTTTGGGAGGCCGAGACGGGTGGATCACGATGTCAGGAGTTTAAGACTAGCCTGGCCAAGATGGTGAAACCCTGTCTCTACTAAAAATACAAAAATTAGCCAGGCGCAGTGGTGGGTGCCTGTAATCCCAGCTACTTCGGAGGCTGAGGCAGAGAACTGCTTGAACCCAGGAGGCGGAGGTTGCAGTGAGCTGAGATTGTACCACTGCATTCCAGCCTGGGCAACAGAGAGAGACTCCATTTCAAAAAAAAAAAAAAAGATATGGGAGTCATTGGTGGAAAGTGAATTTTGAATTCAAGAAAACAGATCAGAACATTCATGTTTACTGGGTAGAGAAGTGTCCCTCAAAGTATGGTCCACAGACCACCTACACCAGAATCACCTGAGATGCAGATTCTCTATCCTTGATTAGAAACCTAGGATGGAACTGGAATTTTTGATACTTTAAAATAATGTTTGAAAATAATGCTGGCAGAAAATGGAGAAGAGGAACAAAGACGAAATTACAGGGAAGCAAAAGGCATAGGGCTAAAAAATGAAAATACAGTGAAAAGATAATACGAAAGTTGTAGTGAAAAAGCCAAGTGAGCAGAGTAAATGTTGTGATTCTGTCTTTCACAGGATGCAGATCACCTGCTATGATACCATCCATCTGCTCCAACGCCGCAGCCAACATGTCACTTGCATCACTCATCATTTTCTTATTTGTCGGGGGCAAATTCCAACCCAGATCTGAAAAAAAATGATGTTATCATTACATCCATTAAATGACACAGGCTTGCTAGTGGGTTTGCTAATTCACCTTCAAATGATAACTCTGCTGTGTAGTCAAATATGGAAGAAGAACTTCAGTAGTGGAGTAGTAAGCTGTGGCCAATCACCTACTGTAGTGCAAGGCCACATGCGATACCTGTATCGGTTAATAAAGAAGATTCCATTCTTGCACTTGAGGTGTTTAAAATCCACTAGCATGGTTTCCGTGCTGTTCTCTAGAACTCTAGACCTCTGTAAAGGGCAACAGGGATGGCCATGGAAGCTTGCTGAGGGCCATGACAAGCACTGGCCAGACAAGACTCCTTTCTCCCTTTACCAGCCTCACCCAATCTCTGTTCTCTTAATTTTGTTTATTTTTGTTTTTGTTTTTTCTTTCTGTACAAGGGCTTAAGATTTGTCTAAGAAAAGGATTCACTAACACATATACTAAATGTATGTGCACACACACACACACACACATACAAACACACACATACACCCCTACTGGTATTAAACATTTTGTAGTGGAGCCATAGCTATCACATACTGAGTGCCTATAGTGGTTCCTACACATTTACATAAATTATCCATAATCCTTAGTCAACAGCCGTATAAAATGTGTAAATTCATCTCCATTTTATAAATGAGGATAAAAGATGTTTGATTTTTGCATGGAAACACAGCAAAGTAAATATAGCGAAGTTCAGTTTCTAACCTAGGTCTGTCTAACTTCCACTATAATACATAATTTCTGTTTACGTGATCCTATCTGAAGATGGGTTTATCCTGGAATTACGTCACAATCTACTCATTGGTTTATCTGTTAACAAATATATTGAGATAATGCTTGCAAAAACTTCGGTCATTGGCAGGAAAAAGTCAAGATAATGTGATTTTCAACATTCATTAATGCATTTCAGGTACCAGACTAAGCACCCAGTAGATTCTCCCAATAGACCCAAATAAAGCTCTTACTATATTATAGATACTGTGGTATAGCAAATACCTGGGAAATAAAGGGCATGCTGTTTCACAGAAACCTTTGCCCTCTGTTTCCAAGCAGCCAAATCACACCACTTGATTTTCACAAATATATTTATAGTTCTGGTATCAACTTCTTGGATCAGTTCCCAATTATGCATTCATTCTAACATAATGCCATATAATTGTTGTAAAATATCATTTTGATTTAAAGTCATTTCACCTAAGGATTTTCTAGAACTTTGCTCACTTCCAAAGGTGAAAAATATCACTACCATTTATCTGGAATACTACAGCATGAAAATACTCAAGGTACGTGTCTACGGTTACCCAGGAAACAAGGAATCAACAAGTTAGGTTATGAACCTAGGTCATCCCAAAAAATTTATTCACACACTCAGCCAGTGCACCATCCAAAGAAGCAGGACACACATTTAACAACCACATTCCAGTATGAGAAACTCAAAATATGAAAACTGACAGCATAAAGGTTTAAGCTGAATTACATAATTAAGTGGCTTGCATTCTCTTTCACTTAAAAAGCAGTATTTCGTATAGATACATTTATATATGTGTCTATATAAAACAAAGAGACACACACCAGGCTCAGCTATAAACATGGGAATACCAATAACACAAAGTAATGCCCATATTAGAAAAACATATCATCTCACTAAATTAGAAAAAAATATTCGTCTTTGTTAGCAACTATATTTTTGTGTAGAGCATAAACACTGTTTCAAGTCCGATAGGTATAATAGTTACCGAGTTCTTCTCTGTTCTGTTTAATGAGCCTTTCAAATGCTATTAAATGAAGGTATAAGACAACCTAGATCACGTTTTTCAAAGTAGGGAAGAACTAGTTCTTTAAAAATTTCCAATTCATTGGAGACGAATCCCTTCATTTAATAAAAATATGATGACAATGTTAAATTGCTATGAAAGTTCAAAACGCTAACTTTTAATCTCTATATCATGTAGCAGCCTACATGTACTAGTCAGGGAAAGACAGTACATGCAAGTAATAAACACATATGTAACATGGCGAAGGTGGTAGGTGCTAAGGGGAAAAATGGAGTAGGATAAGGGGGCCCAATTTGGAAGGCTTTGCAAATTAAACAGGTAGCCAGGGACTGGCACTAGAATCAAAGGCCAAAGATTTCTCTAATAAGTTAAAAGTAGTCAAATATAAGTGGTCCAGTTCAGTGGTATTCCAAGTGTAGAATTCTTAGAAATCAATGAAAAAATGGGAGGCATGAGGATATGAACAATCATTTGGCAGAAGAAATGTTTTCAACCAATAAAAATATGAAGAGGTGCTTAATATCATTAATAAATGAGGAATCTAAAGGAATGTGATAATGTTTTATACCCAATTAGTGAAAAAAATTGACACAGCCAAGTGTTGTGGAGAATATGAATTCACAGAATCTTTACCTTTTGTTTGTTTTTTGAGACAAGGTCTCACTATGTTGCCAGTTGACTGGTCTTGAATTCCTGGGCTCATACAACCCTACAGACTCAGCCACGATTTTATTAAATCCAAAGGCAGTAATGAAGAAACAATGGACACATAGGAGAAAGAAAAATCAATAGCCAAGGTGGTAGACTTAAACTGAAGCATATAAATAATCGGATTAAGAGTTGTGTAAGTTGGAGCTAAGAGAGGGTATGCAAAGGCATACAAAGTGGTATATAACAGCGGAGACTCAGAAGCAGGAAGAGTGAGAGGGAGGTAAGGATGAAAATAGGTACAATGTACACTATTCAGGTGACAGGAGCACTAAAATCCCAGACTTCCACTATACAATTCATCCATGTAACTGAAAACCACTTGCACCCCTAAAGCTACTGAAATAAAACAATTTTTTAAAATAACATTTTTAAAATTACATTAAGTACAAATGCAATAAACACTGATAAGAGCCAGAGATCATCAGATTAGTTTTTTAAGTCCTAGTTATGTGCTGTTAATAGAGACTTTAAATATAAAGAAATATAATAGTAAAAGGATGAAAAATGAGATAACATATATATGTAAGCATAGGAAAGCAGGAGCGGGTTTATTAAAAAACTACAAATCAGGAAGTATGACTAGAAAGAAAGATAGTTTACAATAATAAGTGTTAATTCATCAGGAAGTCATAAGAAGCACAAATGTTTTTGCAGCTAATAACAAAGCTTCCAAATACATGAAGCAAAAACTGATGGTGTTAAGGGAGAATTAGACAAATTTAATCCACTTATATTTAACATAATATAAATATGGTTGACCTGGTTGGATTTAAATCTACTGATAAGGTTGGATTTAAGTCTATTGTCCTGCTATTACTTTTCTGTTTGTCCCTTCTATCATTTGTTCTTTTACAACCTTCTTTTGAATTGACAGGTAAGGTAGGAAAAAAAACTCAGTAACACACAAGATTTGAAAATATTATCAACCATCTTGACCAAATTCAATTTATAGAACAAAACACACAAATGCAGAATATACATTCAAGTCTACACGTTATATTCACCAGGATAAGGCATATATTTAAGGCCAAAGAATCAGTTTTGATAAATTTCAAATGGGTTTTAAAGAACTACACAGAAGGGTAAGAAACACACAACCTGAAGTGGTGAAGTACTAAAAATAGACCGTCCATATTTATTAAAATTCTGCCTTGCCCATGGCTTGAGCTATTTTAGAGACAGCCTAATTTATCAGGCATCTGTGTTGATAAAGCTATGTTAATTTTCGGGGCTAGGTCAACGTATTTTTAAAAATGGAAAGGCTAAATAAAAAAGCTTTAGAAAATCCCCTGGTCTCTAAAAAGACTCTCTTAAATCTTCAGAAATATTTCTGAGAGGAAGATTCCCTGGGCTTCCTCACATAATTAATATAATGAAATATTATTCTAATATGATGAAATATTATTCTACAGTAGAGCGATGGAACAAATAATACATGCAACATTATGTTGAGCAAAAGAAGCCAGACAGAAAGGACCATGCACTGTATGATACTTTTATATGAATTCAAGAACAGGCAACCTATGATAGAAGGTAGAGCAATAATTACTTACAGAAAATGGTGAGTGACTGAAAGGAGACATCAGTGGAATTTCTGGTCAGTATCTTGATTGAGATATAGGTTACACAAGTTTATACATTTGCCAAAACTCATCAAACTATGCAATGGTCTTTAAAGCTTGTCAGGCATTAAGAATCCCAATGTCAATCCCATTTAAGTTCTTTATTTTAACTAGGAAAGAACCATTCATTGTTGGCTAAGTGTTGAAAGCATAAAATTCATTTAGAACTAATTTAATTGGGAATGCCTTTGAAACATATGAATTAATAATACTGTTTAGCTTCTGAGGCAGATGTAATTGGTGCCCTCTGTAATTCCATGCATGCCAGCCCAACTTTTAACTGTCCAAGATTTCAGGGAGGCCTCTGCCATTGCACGTGGTGGTCTGAAAATGCCAGAGAATTAATGTCCCTTTAATATTTAGAGTTATCAGCTTTAAATATTCCAGCACACTTTCCCCTAGAAAGACCGAATTCTGATTCATGTAATCTACATTGGTTCCCAGAATTATCCAGACAATTAAGATCTACTCAGAGTGGTAACTTGTTTGATAATGCATCATTTATCAGTTATATTCTTTATTTCTCTAAGTCTTTCCTAGGATTACTTTCCAAATAAAACTTTTGTATTTGAAAAATTAGGAAAGAGAAGTTGGTTGTTAGAAATTAGAAATAAAAATTCCACTTTAAAAAAGAACTAAATAATGAATGAAGTTGGATATGCATGGACCTCTGCATCTAAGACTATGATAATAATATGTCATGAAACAAGGATCATGAATAATCCAACTATATGAACCTATGGTCCAAAATAAAAGGTTCAGAATATCCAGCTCCATTTCTTTTCATTCTTTGCTTACCCAGAAATCTGCCAGTTATAACTGAGTTCTTTGGGTGGACAAAACCACTTAGAAAATTACAACTTCACCATCCAAGGCCAAGCACAGTGACTCACACCTGTAATCCCCCTACTTTGGGAGGCCAAGGCAGGAGGGTCGCTAGAGCCCAGGAGTTTGAGACCAGCCTGGGCCACATAGTGAGACCTTGTCTCTACAAAAAATAATACAAAATAAGCTGGGTGTGGTGGCAGGTGCCTGTAGTTCCAGCTGCTCAGGAGGCTGAGGTGGATCACTTGAGCCCAGGAGCTCAAGGCTGCAGTGAGCTGTGATTGTGCCACTGCACTCTAGCCTGGGCGATAAAGAACCTGTCTCAAAAATAAAGAAAAAAAATCCCAAAGAACAGCATCCAATAATTCTCACAATATAGCAAATTTATGCCGGGCGCGGTGGCTCACGCCTGTAATCCCAGCACTTTGGGAGGCTGAGGCAGGCGGATCACGAGGTCAGGAGATCGAGACCATCCTGGCTAACACGGTGAAACCCCGTCTCTACAAAAAATACAAAAAGTTAGCCATGCATGGTGGCCGGCACCTGTAGTCCCAGCTACTCTGGAGGCTGAGGCAGGAGAATGGCGTGAACCCGGGAGGCAGAGCTTGCAGTGAGCCGAGATCGAGCCACTGCACTCCAGCCTGGGCGACAGAGCGAGACTCCGTCTCGAAAAAAAAAAAAATAGCAAATTTATTTCTGGATTCTAAGTGGCTAATATACGCTTCTTTGAATGACTTCCTAAAGAAAAAGGTACCAGGAAATATATTAATCACCACCACAACAAAGGAGTGAAGCTGGGGTTCAAAGTCATAGTTCAAACTGGAGAAGCCTCTTATTTGTTGGGTGATGTAAACGGTGAAATGAGCTCTGTTTGCAGGAGTTCTCGGGCTACTGGTTTCCTATTCCAATGGCGTAATAAAAACAAATGTAGGAAAGTTTTAGATAAGCAAGCTCTTGGGGATAAGATTCAAATATTATAGTAAGAGACTAAACCGGGGGAGGGGTGTGGGTAACCAACAGAAATATGTTCAGGGTATATTTCAAGTTTGGTCAGGACCCATTAGAGCAGATTTGAATGGGGTAAAATATCAAGGAAAGTTCCGGGCATGGGTGTGGTGGCTAAAGCGTTGGCAGGACACCATAATTTTTTTTGCAGGGTTGCTGACTAACTGATGTTTTAGGTCAGGCTCACTGCCCAGTCTTCCTGTGAAGAAAAGAAAGGCCATAAGAAAATTAGCAAGTTTCTTTTAAATTTTTGTGAGAATAACATTTGTCCTAGCTTTCTCAGCTTTCTTTAGGTAAAATGCTTGGGTTTGAAAGAGAACCCTGAACTTCTTACCCAAGATGCATACAATTCACTGAGACTAAGACACTTAAAAGAAGGAATCTTCAGAGAAAGGGAGAATGTTCACATACATTCGACTAGGCTGGTAGAATGCCACAGTATTCTGTGGTCATTATGAAAATAGAATATGTTTTCACACAAATTACTCATACCTTTCTCAACAGTTTAGTTTTTTTATTTTTTTTCTGCCAAGAAGCTGTCTCAGAAGGTTAATCAATTACGCAATGATTGCCAATGTGTGCAGCTAATACAATCTCAGCAAAGAGAAACTGTCTTAAAAACAGAGACATCATATTTGCTAGCACAACAGGGTGACAACCGTCGACAATAATTTACTGTACATTTATAAATAACTAAAAGAATTGGAATGTCTGTAACACAAAGAAGTGACAGATGCTTGAGGTGATAGATACCCCATTTACCCTGATGTGATTATTATGTGATGTATGCCTGTATCAAAATATCTCATGTACCCCATAAAGGCACATACCTACTATGTACTCACAAAAATTAATTTAAAACAAAAACCAAACCGGATCTAAAGGGAGAAGCAGGCACTAGTAGGTCAGTGGTTTGGAACAGCAGCATCACCTGTGAGCTAGTAAGAAATGCAAATCCTGCCAGACATGGGGGCTCACGCCTGTAATCCCAGCACTTTGGGAAGCTGAGGTGGGCAGACCACTTGAGGTCAGGAGTCCGAGACCAGACTGGCCAACATGGTGAAATCCCACCTCTACTAAAAATACAAAAGTTAGCTGGGCGTGGTGGTGTGAGCCTGTAGTCCCAGCTACTGGAGATGCTGAGGCAGGAGAATTGCTTGAACCCAGGAGGCAGAGGTGGCAGTGAGCCAAGATCGTACCATTGCACTCCAGCCTGGGCGACACAGTGAGACTCCATCTCAAAAAAAAAAAAGAAATGCAAATTCCTGGACCCCACCCTAGGTCTGCTGAATCAGAAACACTAGGGGCAGGCCCAGCAATCTGTGTTTTTCCAAGCCCTCCCACTGGCTCTGAGGCACACTCAATCACTAGACTCACACACACTGAGGCCTGTCTTTCCTCCTTGGGACAACAAGCCCTGCCCAGACGAGGTGGAAATTGGCTGACAAGGTAAATAAGGGCAGAATTCCTCTCCCCATGCCTCAGCTTCTTACTTTTCATCCAAAAATAACAGCTCTGAAGAAGCCATTCAGGTTTTAATTCAAAAAATCTCTCCCTTTAAACCTCAACCACTATAGGTCCATATGTCTGCAACATTTTAGAGATTCTTAAATACAACCCTCCTTGTTTTCTGTTTCTCTGCTATGTATTTGTCATCACATATGTTTTTCCTCCCTACTCCATGAGCCCAAACCCTTTTCACCACCAATCTGCTCTAACATCCCTAGAAAATTAATTCAGAATCACTTGGAAAGGGCAAAACAAGGGCAGGGGAAGCGGTGAAACCAGAAAAGGTAGGGGATGTTGGCAGCAGGGGTGATATCTAATGTTACAACACATTTTTTTTAAATGGGGTCTGGCTATATTGCCCAGGCTAGCCTCAAACTCCTGGGCTCAAGTGATCCTCCCACCTTAGCCTCCTGAGGAGGCTTCAAACTGCAAAATAAGGCCAGGCACAGTGGCTCACCCCTGTAATCCCAGCACTTTGGGAGGCCAAGGCGGGTAGATCACTTGAGGTCAGGAGTTCGAGACCAGCCCGGCCAACATGGGGAAACCCTATCTCTACTAAAAATACAAAACTTAGCTGGGCATGGTGGTATGTGCCTGTAGTCCCAGCTACTCAGGAGGCTAAGGCAGGAGAATCACTTGAATGTGGGAGGCTGAGATTGCAGTGGGCTGAGATTGGAGTGCCACTGCACTCCAACCTGGGCGACAGAACAAGACTCTGTCTCCAAAAATAAAAAACCCTGTAAAATAAGTATAGAATGGATGATATAACTGGAAATTTGAACAGTGTGTATTTGATATTAAGGACTTACTGTCATTCTAAGGTTATTAATAATGCTATTATACTTATCTTTTTTGAGTCCTTATTTTTTAGAGACAAGTCACAAAATACTCATGGATAAAATGATACAACATTTGGAATTTGCTTTAAAAATAAAATAGAATAAAATAAGGGTAAAGATATTGATAAAACAAGATTAGCCATAAGTTGATAATTGTTGAAAATGGGTGGTGGTATGTAGGGGTACACTATACTATTCTATCTATCTATACAAATATTTTTTGAAACAGTCTCATTTTATCGCCCAGGCTGGAGTGCAGTGGCACAAAGATGGCTCACTGCAGTCTCAACCTCTCCGGGCTCAAGCAGTCCCCCCATGTCAGCCTCCCAAGTAGCTGGGACTACCACACCTGGCTTATTTTTGTAGAGACAGGGTTTCGCCATGTTGCCCAGGCTGGTCTTGAACTCCTGGGCTCAAGCGATTTGCTCACCTCAGCCTCCAAAAGTACTGGGAGTAGAGGTGTGAGCCACTGCACCCAGCTGGGTATCCTATTTTTATATATTTGAAGCTTTCCATAATAAAACATTTCAGTTTTTTCATCCATGTATTTAAACCACAAAATTTTCAAACACCTTCAACCATGACATATTGTCTTAGATATTTTATTTCTCTATCATAACCTCCAGCATACTAAGGGCTCACCAAATATTTATAAACCAAATAATAAAATACTTGTTATTTTAACCACCCTCACAAATACAAACACACACATGCACACGCTATTCAGGAAATGGAACAGCCACTCACAGAGGATTGTAAGGCAGAGTACAAAAGAGGGCGTATTAATGACAATACATTAGTAAAAGTTACTTCTCTTGTTCACTAAAATGAAACGCCACAAAATACAAAGAGGCAAAGCTAGTAAGTAATCAAATAAATGAAGCAGCAAGGGAAAATAGGATGAGGTAACAGGAAATGAGCCTTCTGGCTCTCTGCTATTAATGCTTAGGAATAACCAGAAGAGAGTTGATGAAAAGGTTTATATAATAAGCCAAGATCTTTTACTTCTCGAATAAAGGATGCTGCTGCTATTGAAAAACTAATGTGTATCAAATGTCAGTAGATTTGAAGATCTTGTGATAAGTTGTGATAAGTTGAAAGAAAGCTCCATTTCTCCATATCTACTCTTACTAGCTATTGTTATGACTACATGGAGAAGTTAGGAATTTGTTCAAGGTCACTGAAGAAGTGCAATTTGAGTCCAAAAGCCATATTGTTCCCACATATGCCTCTCACTCATTCGGTAGTTTCTAATCCAAACTATAAACTATGTACAGGACTGCCAGCCTCCCACCATACTGCAAAGACATGCCCTCCTTGGAAGACACTTCTGCCCTCTCACCTCTGTGCCATGACACGCACTGATCCCCGTACTGCTTGGACGCTCTTCTTTGTCCTGGGACACACGTTTTTCAAGGTGGGTCATGCCTTCTTTCCTCCAAGGCCAGCCTGACCACCATCTCCATGACAGCCCTGATTTTACAGTGATTGTCTCCTGGATGAAGCTGTGTGCTCCTTGAAAACAGACTGTATTTCTGCTATCTGCTCCCCATCTTCTAGTGTGGTGGACACCAAATGCTTGCTGTGTGCAGCTATGACTCAGTGGCTCTGCAAACACACACACACTCTGATGTCTTAAGTATCCCAGCTCCCGTATGCCCTGTTTTGGCTGACAGTATCACCTTCCTCTTAGCTGCATAAGCCAGAAAACTGCATCTTGACCTTTACTTGTGTTTTTGTTTGTTTTGTTTTTTGGAGACAAGGTCTTGGCTCTGTCACACAGGATGGAGCGCAGTGGCATGATCATGGCTCACTGCTGCCTTGAACTTCTGGGCTCAAGTGATCCTCCCACCTCAGCCTCCCCAGTAGCTGGGACCACAGGTGGGTGTGACCATACTCAGCTGATTTTTAAAATTTTTATTTTTAGTGGAGGCCAGGTCTTGCTATATAGTTTAGGCTGGTCTCACACTCCTGAGCTCAAGCAATCCTTTCCCCCTGGCTTCCCAAAGTGTTGGGGTTACAAGTGTGAGACACTGCACCAAGCCATGACCTTAACTTTTAGGATACATTTAGATAAACGTGATCATTATTATCAGCCTTGCTATCCACAATCTTAAAAACTGAAATTTCATGCTCTTTGAGATGTAGATGAATCAAATTCATTATACTATTTTAGAATGACATTATTCCTAAGAGTTTGCAAACTTTGTCCCCAGTATTATGGAGGAGTATCAGCGGGTCTGTTTCAACTTGTTATTGCTCTACCCACTCTAACTCTAACCTCATTCTTCCCTTCCTTTTAGCTCTTAAAAACCTGGAGACTCATCTATCTCTATTTTCCTTCACAGGCCTACCAACCTGTGAATGTATGCAGGCTACGTGGACTGCTTCCTAGATGTAAGGAGTTCTGGGATATGTATACCCATAGGAAGACAGGAGTGAGCAACAGCTACTCAAAGTTCTGAAGAAGAAAAGAATAACAAATTCCTATACATGAGCACCTTCTAAACAAATGTTTTGTAAACCATGGGTCATGACTCCTAAAATTAGAAATAGAATTATTAGACTGAAATCAGCATTTCTTTTTATTAAATAGACAACAAAATGCTATTTCATCAGGAGTAAAGGTTAAGTATTATCGTGTGAAAATTTTGATTTGATTATTTAGACACACACATACACACACACACACCTGCAACAAATATTGATTGAGGGCCTACTATGTTCCAGGTATTAGAGGCAGAACAGTGAAAAAGACCAAGAAAAGCTAAGCTCTGCCCTTAGGGGGCTGACATTCCAGTGGTTTCAGAGTATGTGCGTGTGTGTGCCTGCACAGGCATGTACACACTCATGTGTTTTACAGCCTAAGAATGCATACTTTATATTGGGTTAAAAAGTTTGAAAACCACTGGAGTGAAAAACCACTGAAGTGGCATTTGCTTAGAATGTGGTCTGTGGACTGCAGCTGGAGCACAAACTGTTACTGGTCTATTGTAAGTACAGAAATTGAGAATAAATGTTTTAAAAATTACATCGCAAATTGGCCTTGCTGTGATATCCAATTATGTGATAATTCTGCTGGCAACTCAATTTTCTTTTTAAATCAAATCTTAGAAAATGAATCAATTCACGATGGAAAAACAAAATGGTCTTTCCCAAGAGATGGTTTGAGCAGCACTGCTCTGGGGGGCACATCGGCCAGGTGTCTTGGGAATAGGTTACGTCGCACTCTGATTGGAAACTGCAGCCACGGACCACAGCTGTAAAAAGGCATAACACAGGGAGCAAGAAAACCCCAACAAATGGGGAGTATGGTCCAGGTTTGTTCTCTTTTCACACATATAAAATGATGAAGATAATTAAATGGCAAGTGGAAAACTGTTAGCACCGACAATAAAGATGTGCTGCTAATTCAGAAGAGGTGACACAAAAACCATTTCTGGTTGCGTCAAATTCACATCAGTTGCAGTCACGTAGTTGGACTGCTTATATGTCTGATTACAATGGATCAGATCAGCAAAATGAGTATAATTTCAGGTCTGCTTTAATTACAACAATAAAAGCTATATATTTTGTGTTAAAGTTTCAGTTTGTCACATGGTCAAAAACTCACTGCATTAAAAAGCTGGAAGAAACTTGTGAGCACATAAAATTGATTGGGAAGAGTGGTAAAAACTGTGGGCTAGGAAACAGTTTTGTGGAGGAATAAGTTTTTATAAATAATATTATAAACTAAACAGTTTGTCTTGTAGGTAATTTCTGTTGGTTTCTATTCCAACTGGGTGTCAGTTACACTCTTGGCTATACAGTAAGAGGAATGCCAACACTGCTTGTTCCTTTATAGCATACGTGCTCCTAGCTAGAATCACCAGTTTTCAGCTGTTGGAGAAGAGAAATGAAAACCAGAGCCCTGAAACTGTACAGCTGGAAAGTTCAAAATATATTCTTAACATTGTTATTTCCTATTACAATATTAAGAGACATATGGAAAATTTGTACAATTAACGAATACTGAGCCAAATACTAAGGGGTAATGTAATGCTTTTCAAGTTATTCATATTTCAGTTCTGAGTGAATAGCACTAATTGCTGGCTGAAGGGAGGAGTAATGAGAAGGAGGAAAGCAAAGCCAAAAATTATTCCCCAACCCAGGAGTTGGCAAACTATGACCTATGGTCATATCTAGCCCACTGCCTGTTTTTATAGTTTCTTTGGAGTACAGTCACATTCATTCATTTACATATCATCTGTGGTGGCTTTCATGCCACAATAGCAAAGTTGAGTAGTTGTAACTCACGAAGCCTAAAATATTTACTACCTGGCTCTTTGCAGAAAATGTTTCCAGCCCCTTCCCTAACCTACCTTATCCTACAGCCTCCTGAAAGTGCACAGACTCTTCTCTCATTCACCCATTGATTACACAATATTTATTAAGTACCTACTGCATATCAGGCACTATTCTAAGTGATGAAGGTACAGTAGTGAAGAAAAAGAAAGAAAATAGAAGAGGAAAAAAAGTAAAAAGTTGTTGCTCTGATGGCACATACATTGTAATGGCAAGAAACCACAAAAAATAAACAGTTTAAATATATAGCAGGTGAGAAGGTGATTGATAAGTGTTATGGGAAAAATAATGAAGCAAGCAAGAGGAATAACATTAACATTAGCTTACTATGTACTGGGCACTGTTTCTAGTGCTTTTCATATATCAATTAGATTAATCCTTACAATAACCCTAATGACACAATACTTATCCCCACTTTATTGGTGATCAAACTGAGGCACAGAAAGTGATCAAACTGAGGCACCAAGTCACATAGCTAGAAAATGATGTGAAGTCAGTCTGGCAGCAGAGTGCATCCTCTTAATTATATACCATGCCAGCTCTTTGTGCAGAAAGGGAACGGCAGGGACTTAGAAGTTTCGATCAGATAATCATGGAAAGCCCCGTTGATAAAGTGACATTGATTAAAACCTTGAAGAAGGTGAGGGGCGAAAGTCACAGAAATATCTGGGAAGAGCTTCCAGGGAGAAACAACAGTAAATGCAAAGGCCCCTAGGAGGGAGAGCTTCATGTAGTTGATGTTTGAGGTCAGTGGGCTGGAAGGTGGTGAGCCAGAGGGTTAGTAGGGAATGTGGTCCCAGAGGCACAGAAGGTGTGGTGGGAGTGGTGGGGTAGTGGGATCTGGGGCCTCCATGGCAGCCAGGCTTTGACTTCAATTGAGCATGGAGATGGAAGGCCACTGGAGGGTTCTGAGCCAAGGAATGACATGATCTGGTTTCTGTTTTAAGAAGTATCCTTCCTAAGAACACACTGCAGGGGTGACAAAGGTAGAAGCAAGAACAGTCGGAAAACAACTGCAACAATTCAGATGAGAGGTGTTCTGTTGGTGGCTCGGGTCAGGGTGGGAGCAGTAGAGATGGTGATTGGACACTAGCTATGTATGTATGTGTGAATACACATATAGTAAATATGTGTGTGTCTGTATATAAATATATATATAAAATGTATGAATATATCTATAAAACGTATGTGTGAATACACATATAGTAAATATATATGTATATATAAATGCATATTGCTATGTATTATGAATACAAAATGTATATTACTATACATATTAGGATGCATTACACATATGAATTAAATTATAATTTAGAGGGTAAAATGCACAGATCTTTACTGCACAGTCTGATGTGTTCTGACAAATGCATACACCTACGTAACATACCCCTAACAAGATAGCAACGTTTCTATTGCCCTGTGTATATTTTTGATGTAAATGCCAACAGAACTGGATATAGCATTTGGGAGAAAGGACAAACTCAAGACCATGGCCTAAGCCATAGGAGGACGGAGTGGCCATTTACTGAGTCAACTAACTGCCCACTCTCAACTTCTGAGTATGACAGCATTTCCCTCATCCATCAAAGGAAGAAAACAGGAGGAACTATAAAAGTATCATCTGGGTGAGTCATTACCCTGCCATCCTTTACACTGAAATTTGATGAAATACAGCTGGCCCTCCATATCTGTGGGTGCACCATCAGCAGATTCAACCAACCGTGAATAGAAAATATTTGAAAAAAAAATGTGTCTGTGACTAAACATTTACAGACTTTTTCTTGTCATTATTCCCTAAACAACACAACAAAGATTTACCTAGCATTTATATTGTATTGGGTGTTATAAGTAATCTAGTGATTATTTAAAGTATACAGGAGGATATTCTTAGGTTATAGGCAAATTCGATGCCATTTTATATCAGGGACTTGAGCATCTCTGGGTTTTGATACCTGTGGGAGGTCCTGGGACCAATTCCCCGTGGATACCCAGTGATGGCTGTGCCTGGATCTTGTATATAAAAACTGAATGTCATGGCAGAATACTCAAGGAAGATTACCACATCATCAAGTACTCCTCTAGCACTTGTTGTCTCTCCCCACACCCATTCTCTCTCAGCCTCTGTTACCAAGTACCATATGGAACCATTGGTTATCTCTAATAGATGTTATACTTGGCTAAGGGAAAAGTGTATCTCTGGCAAGCAGTCTTGCTTAACCAAGTCCTTGGAATGTTGTCTCTACTAGATCAAGCTTTTTAAGGACTAAAGACCCACTCTTAAAATTTCTCTACCAGGTCTATGGCAATGAAAAGAGGCAGACTCTGTAAAATATTTTGAAGAGATTTATTCTGAGCCAAATATGAGTGACCAACAGCCTGTGACACAGCCCTCAGGAGATCCTGAGAACATGTGCCCAAGGTGGTCAGGCTACAACTTGCTTTTATACATTTTAGGGAGACATGAGGCATCAGTTGATACATGCAAGATCTACACTGGTTCAGTCCAGAAAGGGAGCACAATTTGGAGGAGAGGGGTTGGTTAGTTCCACATCATAGGTAGATTCAATGAATTTCTGATTGGCAATTGGTTGAAAAAGTTGTTATTATCTAAAGACTTACTATCAATAGAAAGGAATGTCTGGGTTACGATGAGGGGTTGTGGAGACCAAGGTTTTATCATATAGATGAAGCCTCCAGGTAGGAAGCTTCAGAGAATAGATTGTCAATGTTTCTTATCAACTTAAAAAGACTTTGTGCTATCAGTAATTCCAAAAAGGAGGAGGGAATAATGAGTCATGTTGGGCTCCCCCTTCCCATTACAGCCTAAACTAGTTTTTTGGGTTAACTTTGGAATGCCCTTGGCTGAGAGGAGGGGTCCATTCAGGTGGCTGGAATTTTATTTTTGGTTTACACTTACCATGGGATCATGAACTGAATAATAAATAACTGTTTATATCCATCAAAATGAAACTATTCCTTAGTCACCACCAAACATGCTTTGCAGTACTGCATAGGAAAGAATGAAATATTAATAGACTTGTTTGACTCTGACTCTTTCACGTCTTAGAATATCAACTTGGATTTTGTTTTCATTTCAATAAAAGTTCTGACAGCCCATAACTTTCAGGAGAGAGGGAATGAGGGAGGCAGAGAAGCAGAAGAGAGTAAATGTGTTGAACTGTCTTAACAGGAACTTGAAAACTTGCTTTTACCACAGCTACATGTTGAGTGACGTGGGCAGGGCTACCAAATGACCAATACAGTCAGGATTTTCCGTATTTTACTATGTCTCATAGGACTAGTGCTCCAAAGTGACATGAATAAATTTATACATTTACTTATATATATACATATATATACTCAGCCCTCCATATCCATGAATGTCATATCTATGAATTTAACCAACCACAGATTTAAAATATTCAAAGAAAAAAATAGAAATTTTAAAATATAGTAGAGCAACTATTTATATGGTATTTGCATTGTAGTAGGTATTCTAAGCAATCTAGAGATGATTTAACATATACAGGAGGATGTGTGAAGGTTATAGGCAAATACTACATCATTTTATATAAGGAACTTGAGCTGCTATGGATTTTTGGGATCCTCAACAGATCCTAGAACCAATCCTCCATGGATACCAAGGGACAACTGTACTTTATTCACAGAGTATTTCTCATTTACCTACCATGTAGGTAACTGATCTAGGTTCGACTGACCCATCTCCAGTTCTGTATTTGCTTCCAATCAAGTCCATCTCGTGGACCTGGTAAAGGGATCCCACCTGCAAGAGACATACCTTTTCCCTAGCTAAGTACAGCATCTGCCTTATTTTTAAGTGGCACCTTGAAACTGGAGTATTCTAAGTGATCGGGGTATACATTCTACTTAATGGGGTGTTTGTTTGAGCCTAAAAACAAGGCTGGGGAACAACATACTTTTCAAATTTTGCTATTTATGCCATCTCTATTGGATGTCTTTGAATTATCTTCATATCAGGATGCTTCAATTCCTGCCCTCCATTAAAGAGTAATAGAACGTTAAAAATTTATTTTTCCTCATGAAACATCTTGCTGCCTCTTGATTTAGCTGTACCAAGCACAGCCAGAGGAAGTTGACTTGGCTCCACTTCAAATGCCTGCTGTCTAATCTTGACTGGGTACTTAATGTTACTCAAGAATCCTTTTATCCATCATTAGTTCCCTCCCTGTCACATTTCTCATAATGGCTGTCTCTAAAAATTCCTATAAAACTTTCCCCTAACCTGTTCCTATTCCTCCAACACTTAATCTCAGCAGATTACTCCAGATCCCCCCACACTGAGAATCTCAAAGCCAATCCTGGGGAACCCTCTATCTAAAGTTCCTGTGTAGACTTGCTTGTCTGTTCTTGGCTCCTGGCCTTCCATCACAGGAAGAGTCTCCACCCTTTTATTCTTGATCTCACGCCAAGCTTTCAGACAATTATTCCTTCACTCTTTTACATCTTCAATCTCTTCCATTCCTCTGTTTCATTCTGCTAAACTAATAAATATGTTGAAAACCTTCTGGATCTAAAAATCCCAGCCCCAAACAAACAAAAAACACTCCCAGACACTTCCCTCACCCTTCCTGTGTTAAGATCTGGTGCTTACTCTCCACAATGACGCCCTTAGAATGAGTAGTCCCATAGTCTGCTCCACGGTCCCCTCCAATCTGGCTGCCACCTGAACATCACCCCCAAAATGCCATCAAAGATCATCATCTCTTGAAGAGATCACAGGGCTACAAAGTAGAAGAGGAGGGATTCAAACAGAACCAAAAAAAAAAAAAACCTGGAAACAACCTAAATGTCCACTAGTGGGGTTCTCAAAATATACTGATAAAACTGAGTTCTGGAAATTTTGGGAAGAAAGCACAAAAACAGCCAGATTTTTAAAGAAAAATATCTCTCATGCCCTATATATTATGCTTGAAAACAATGCAGATGGGGTATAAAAAGGAAAGGAGGGAAAAGAGGAGGGAGGAAGGCAGAGAAGGAAAAGAAGTGAGAACGGAAAAAAGAAAATAATAACAACTAATATTTATTAAGTGCTTAGTAAGTACCCAAGTGATTTAGAACAAACGCACTATTATCCCCTTTTTATAGAAGAGGAAAATGAGGCATAGAAACATTTAAATGTCCCCCCCAAATTGCCACTTTCATGCAAACTTTGCCTTTATCTGCCAGATGACTAGTGATACCTGAGTTATCCTGGGACACCTCTTTTGTGGGATGGCTTGGGTCTCAGCTGAGGCCACCAGGATGGCTGAGGGCAGTCACCAGCAGGGATTGGAGTGTGGCTGGTCCCTGACCCTGCCCTGTGGACACCATTTTCTTCCCTCTACTCTGCCTCTTTTGTGGAAAATGATACCACCGGGAGTTATGGGATGTTACAGAGCATATTGCTCAAACAAATTTTCCAGGCTTCATTTTCCTTGTTTGTAAAATGAGATTAAACCAGATAAATGTAATCCTTTTTCCACATCTATAACCCAAGATTATTACTGTGAAGTTGGAACTAGATGAATCATTACCTTATTATAGACTATGCCTATAAGCAAGCACAGGAATATTTGACTCAACTTTTAAGTGATTGCTTTGTGCTAGTAAATACCATAAATTCCTCCCTTGAGGAAACCCAGGCACATCCACTTAGTCTCTTTTTATCTTGGAATCCAACACAAACTGGTCTTGAATTCCACCCACCCCTCTGTTGGGTGTGGACATGCATTTTGCATGCGTGTTTATGGTCTTTTTGATGTTACCCTTTGTTTGCTCTCTCTCCTATTACACAACAAAACACAAAGTTGGAGTGCCATTTTTTAATGTCTTAACATCCTACTGAAAACATGCGACACAGGAATTTTCCAAATAACTTGTATAATTTCCTGGATTTTGGAAATGGAGTTAAAGCTGGATAATAGGATCTTAAGAGATATACACTCTGCTGAGGCTTTCGGGGTCTAAAGAGTGGCAATAAATGTGGTGAGCAGCCCAAGCTCAGAACCCCCATGGTGTCAAACCTTCCTAGGATCTGTCTGCAGGAACT
The DNA here is from genome assembly GCF_009828535.3 of Hylobates moloch. Lineage (NCBI taxonomy): Eukaryota > Metazoa > Chordata > Mammalia > Primates > Hylobatidae > Hylobates > Hylobates moloch. The sequence continues at coordinate 26,222,290 of NW_026652283.1, read as the reverse complement.
ATAGTTTTCTGTGCTGCATCTCCTATTCATGATTCATTCATTGGGTTAATGAACCAAATCAAGAAGTGTTTCTCAGATAGCCAACTTATAACTAGAAGGTATTAATACTAGCAAATACCACCAGTTGCTTCTTTTAGTTAGGAATTTTTCTGTTTCATTAATTAATTAATAGCAATTGTCATTTTGAAGTTGTGGAAAATAAATCACCCTAACATTTATTTCAATATAAATGCAAGAATCTTTATGATTCTGGTTATATAACAATTCTTTGTTGACGTAAAACTTGTCATAGCTTATTTTTTTTATTGAAAAAATTCCTCCCAAAGGAAAGCTCTATTGCATTGCAGCCTGTCCTTTCTTTTTCTGCGTGTTTGAAATTAGCACCTGATAGAGAATGAGTAGAAAAATCTGCAGACCGGCTTTCTCTGCATATACCCATCCCTGACAACTGGCCCATTAGTAGCTTCGAAGTCTGGCAGTAAAAGGAGGTCTGCTCTAAAAGCTAAGCAGAACCATGAACATACTCCAGGACTCCTTTGTACATGCTGAGGCCTAGCATCACTATTCAGGAGCTCACCAAATTTTTCTTAATTTGCTGAAGACCCCAACGTGTAAGCAAAAAGTTAAAGAAGTCGTGGGCTGGGAGGTCTTTTATTCTCTTTTTTTAAAATACAGAGTCTTGCTCTGTCACTCAGGCTGGAGTGCGGTGGCCCAATCACAGCTCACTGCAGCCTCAAACTCCTGGGCTTAAGTGATCTTCCTGCCTCAGCTTCCCAAGTAGCTGGAATCACAGGTATGCACCACTACACTCGGCTAATTTTTTTTATTTTTGGTAGAGACAAGGTCTCCCTGTGTTGCCCAGGCTGGTCTTGAACTTGTGGACTCCAGTGATTCTCCCATCTCAGCCTCCCAAAGTGCTGGGATTACAGGCATGAGCCACCATGCTTGGCCAAGGATGTCTTAATATAGTGATGAGAGGGGAAACTAACAGTTGCCAGGGACAAATGTCTGCTAAAACCATTTTACCAGGAGATAGGAAGCGAGATTAGTCCTAGAGTAGCCACCCTGACTATTCTGGACCTGGGGTGTGGAGTCCGAGGAGTAGTGCTGTATGGATGTGTGCAGGGAAGGCAAGGTCATTGTCTTCCCAAACGAAGGAAATGGGAGCTATTTGATTGTGATCTACCCCAAGAGACGAGGTGAAACTAAACACAAGAATAGTCCCTAGTGCTGGAGAGCTAGCTCACAGGACTGACGTCAAGGGCCAGAGAACTATTGCTGGGCCTGACACTTCAGGTCTCTGAGTGAATTTTTTTTTTTTTTTTTTTTGAGACGGAGTCTTGCTCTGTTGCCTAGGCTGGAGTGCAGTGGCAAGATCTGGGCTCGCTGCAACCTCTGCCTCCCAGGTTCAAGCGATTCTCTCGCCTCAGCCTCCCAAGCAGCTGGGATTACACACGCGTGCCACCATGCCCTGCTAATTTTTGTATTTTTAGTAGAGATGGGGTTTCGCCATGTTGGCCAGGCTGGTCTCGAATTCCTGACCTCAGGTGATCCACCGCCTCGGTCTCCCAAAGTGCTGGGATTATAGGCATGAGACACTGTGCCTGATCTCTGAATGAAATTTTTAAAACATCCTTACCTCTAAGCTCTGACAGCTTATCTACCCTGGAGAGAGTACTTTTGTCAATTCAGATATTGGAATTCATGTGTAATACCCAGGGTTTCTTACCTTCAGAGAGGTCAAATGCCAGAACCATCAGGTCACCAGATGGAAGATGGAAGGTCTGGGCTCCTCTCTTGGCTACCCAGCTCCTTGGGAGTTTCTGTTTTCCTCTAGGATTTTCTCCAACAGAAGCCAGGCATGGCAATCAGGGAGAGTCTAATAGCAGCTTATGAAGGGGTTTTAGTCTTTGGCACTGAAATTATTCAGATCTAAGAGATTCTCTCAAACCGCCTAATTTCTTCTGGAGAGATGGGGTCCCAGGCCTTCCTCTGCTCAGATACAATCAATAGCTCTTGCTATTCCACCCTGCTACAGGCTTAGAGAGGTATGGATGATGATGATGATGATGATGATTGATTATGTGTATTATCTAACCCACCCTAAATTCTGTTTTCTGAAGGGATAAGCCGTTTTATTAACAGGTTACTGATATTTTGGAATATACTTGAGGAGAGACAAAATTTGACTCATTTAATACAAAAGGGAGACAATCTTCCATTCCACCTGATCTCTTACGATAGGGGGAACAAAATATGGATTGTATTTCAGGGCCCACAAGCCTAAGAGGGTACATAGCAGTCACACTAGCACATGACGTGCTGCGGGAATAGGGAGAGGGGTGAGTTTTGAAGTACAGGTGGAGCCGGGCGCCGTGGCTCACACCTATAATTCCAGCACTTTCGGAGGCTGAGGCGGGAGGATCGCTTAAGTCCAGGAGTTCAAGACCAGCCAGGCAACATAGTGAGACCTTGTCTCTATTAAAACAAACAAACAGTTAGCTGGCTGTGGTGGCACACATCTGTAGTCCCAGCTACTCAGGAGGCTGAGGTTGGAGGATCACTTGAGTCTGGGAGGTTGAGGCTGCAGTGAGCTGTGATTGCACCATTGCACTTCAGCCTGGGTGACAGAGTGAGACCCTGTCTCAAAAAGAAAAAAAACACCAATAAAGTACAGATGGAGCATACAAGTATGACCGATGCCAGTGGGCTGCAGAGAGAGAGGCTTGGCAGATGCCTTGACCTCCCAGAAACTGGGAAAGGCCCGGAGTAGAAAAGGAAGATAGTAGAAAAGGTGCTTCAAGAACCTGAACCTCGGCTGGGCGTGGTGGCTCATGCCTGTAATCCCAGCACTTTGGGAGGCCGAGGCGGGTGGATCACGAGGTCAGGAGATCGAGACAATCCTGGCTAACACGGTGAAACCCCGTCTCTACTAAAAATACAAAAAATTAGCCGGGCGTGGTGGCGGGCACCTGTAGTCCCAGCTACTCGGAGAGGCTGAGGCAGAAGAATGGCGTGAACCCGGGAGGCGGAGCTTGCAGTGAGCCGAGATAGCGCCACTGCACTCCAGCCTGGGGAACAGAGCGAGACTCCGTCTCAAAAAAAACAAAAAAAAAAACAACAAAAAAAGAAACTGCACCTCTGACAGCATCCCTGGACAACATCAGAATGACCTGCTAGAAAGTCAGCTGCAAGTTCTTGGAATAAACATTCAGTCCAAAGCACTGGAGAGCTATGAATATCAAAACTGTACAACTAAACAAGGAGGGATATGCAAGAATGGTGTAACTAAAGCAAGGTGTCAGGTGAAAGCACACTACAGATCAACGATTTACATTTAAAATCCTCAGAACTAGAATGTTAGACATGTTACACATCATGGACTTGAGGGGGAAAGAAGTGGTCCCCTTGTTCAAGGTGCTGCTGTCATATTTGCTTTCATTTACCTAATACTTTTTGGCCTAATGACTCATGAAACAAATGAGAGAGAGAGTGCATGAAAGAATGAGAAAGAGAGAGGGGGAGAGAGAGAGCAAGTGAGCGCAGTGTTGACTGCAGAACCAATACTATGGCCCTCTGGTGGGTCCGGAAAAAAGAAATAAAATTCAACTACTTTATGGAAATTTATAGACAATTCCAAAATAAGTATATCTAAAAAGCAAATAAAAACAAAACACAAAATAAATACAGCTTGATTTCTGAGGCTAATTTGTGTTGCGGTTCAACTACGGATGATGTGATGGGTTTAATTATGTCCTTTCAAAATTTATATGTTGAAATCCTAAGCCCCAGGACCTCAGCATGTGACCTTATTTGGATATAGGGTCTTTATAGAGATAATCAATTTAAACAAGATTATTCGGATGGGCCCTAATCCAGTATGACTGGAATCCTTCTAAAAAGGGGAAATTTGGACACAGAAATGTGTGTCCGAAATTCAAGATGATGTGAATGCAAAAGAAGACAGCCATGTACAAGCCAAGGGGAGAAGCCTGGAACAGATCCTTCCCTCCTGGCCCTCAGAAGGACCCAACCTTTCCAATACTTTCAGCATCCAGAACTTTTCAAAGTGCAGCTGGCCTGAAAAACCCAGCTACAGCACTATATAGGCAACAATCTGCTGGCCACAATATATTCTTTTCAGTGACAACATTCAACCAACTGCCTTTCATGCCCCAGTAATGAAATTCAATTAGATACAGCATATTTGGCAATTCCAGTATCATAACAAACATTTACAGACTGATTACTTGCTCCCAGATTCAAATTCTGTTCCTACTGAGAGATCTGGCAATGACTTCCAGAGAGTGTCCATTAAAGTTTGAAGTTACAAAGCAATTGTGCATGTGTGGTTGTTTTTCATACTTTTCCTATATTCCCCACCTCACCCCTAGTAAAATTTAGGCACTTCCATAAATACAAAAAAAAAAAAAGTAACTGAATTCATATTCAACATGGAGTTAAAAACAAGAAATCAAACTGTCTCTAAGTCAAAGACAAAAGTATAAGTAACAAGCAAAATCATAGCAATATTTATTCAGTGTTTGTTCAGGGAGAAGTTCATGCTAAGATCCTGGCAGAGACACACAGATATATGATATACACATCAAAGCAATCTAATGATTGATGAATAGTTTTATACCAGCAATGAAATGGCTTTTAAAAGTGATCAGTTTTAATTTGTATAGGATGATTCATGCTCAGCAAGACTTAAGTCTCCTCCCATGTTTTCTGCTGCCAGCACTCAAATACTTCAAGCCATTTCCACAAGAGCAAACACGTCAGATGAAAAAACATTGGCCTCTCCAACGAGGCCTTCCTCCACACAGTAAAACACCATGGTCTGGGCGCTTTAAGTGCTCAGTGCCAAACTTAGATGCCAGCAGCTAGAGACATTCTAGGTTGTAAATCACACCTGGTCTTCAACTCTGAAAAACAGCTACAGAGCCAGCAGCGTAGACAGAACCATGCTGGCTTGGAAAGGTAAACATACAATGTCATCCTAGTCATGCAAAGAACAACTTTTACAGCCTCATGGTAAAAGCTTTTCATATTAATTATTATTATAAAATCACTACTGGGCTACCAGGGAGTCCATAATCGTTCAGCTTCTAAATAAGACAAGCCTATTTAGTTAGATTGTTTTAATTTGGAAGCAAACCAACTGACATCTCCAGAGAAGGTCACCATTCTGGCTGTGCGGGTCATGTCCTTCACAGAGTACCTCACCCTGGGTGCGTAGACACTGAAATCCAATCCACGCAGCTCGGGGGCTGCATTCACCTGGAGGGGCATCATTTTCTAAATTGCACAGGCTTGCTAAGGACAAGTAGTGGTTCTTTCCCCCAAGACCTTGTTTTCAAAAAGCAATAGACTGGGGCCATTTGTCAGTTTTAATCTCAATAAAAATGTCATCTGCAAGTGTCACATTCACCCTCTTCTCTATGGATACCCCTGGGATATTCGTCTAGGATTATCTCAGTGAAGAGCAGTGCCTTTAAACACCTTTAGTTCAGGAAGTGAAACAGTCAGTGGGATTGGAGTGTAGAGAACAAAAGGGGAAATGGCTGCAAATGAGGCTGAAAATGTGGGTGAGGCCATGTCATGCAGGGCCCATGGGACCATTTTGAGAATTGAAGGATTATCCTAAAAACAGTGGGATGCCATCGAAGGGTCTTAAGTACAGGGTTGACTTGATGTGATCTGTGTTTCTAAAAACAAAAATCTCTCTGCCTCTTATACAATAACGAGAAGGGAGCCTGACAAGATGTGGGAAGAGCCAGCTGGGAGTTGGTAGACTGGACAAGGTGGAGGTAGTGAAGGCAAGAGAAGTAGACAGATGTAACATATGTTAGGAGACGGAACTGACGGGACTTTCTGAGTGACTGGATGCAGGAATGAAAGTGTGTGAGAGAAGGAATGATGTCCAGGATGAGGCCAGCCTGTGGTACTGAAAAGATGGGCAGATGAGGATGCCATTTCTAAAGAACACTGGAGGAGGAGCAAGTTTGGGGATTAACGTCATGAGTACAGTTTTAGATTTGAGACTTCTAAAAAGTAGTGGATACCTATGGTTTTCTAAAATAAAATCTGAGACATGCAGTTCTGATCGGAGTTTTAGAAGTACTTGGCTACATGCTGAATATAAGATTTGTAGTTCTCCGATGCAGCAGCTGTGACCAGGCAGCCCAGTTTCGGGAAGGTTCTCCGTGCACCACAGCCTGCAGACACCCAGCCCACACCCTCCACACCGCCAAGATGTCCAGGAGGAAGGTCAGCTCCGCTGAAGTGTCGGTGACGGGAGACCCCCAAGAAGAGATCTGCAAGGTGGTCCACTAAGCCTGCTTCTACAAAGCGAAACAAAGCCCAAAAAGGCAGCAGGAAAGGATAAATCTTCAGACAAAACAAAACAAAACAAAAAAAGAAAGGGGAAAAAGGAGCAAAGGAAAAACAGGCTGAAGTGGCTGATCAAGAAACTAAAGATTTATCTGCAGAAAATGGAGACACTGAAAACAAGGAGAGTCTAGCCTCGGATGAAGCCACAGAGAAAGACACTAAGTCTGACTGATACCATATACTATGTTTTATCAGTGTCCCTGTCTCCCTTCTTGTACAGTCCAGAGGAATATTTTTATCTACTATTTTGTAAATGTAAGTTTCTTAGTAGTTCTAGAAATATTTTTAAGAAGGAGGGAATCCTAACTCACCCATTTTTTTTTTTTTTTTTGAGATGGAGTCTCGCTGTCACCCAGGTTGGAGTGCAATGGCGCGATCTCGGCTCACTGCAGGCTCCGCCTCCCGGGTTCCCGCCATTCTCCTGCCTCAGACCTCCCGCGTAGCTGGGACTACAGGCGCCCGCCACCACGCCCGGCTAATTTTTTGTATTTTTAGTAGAGACGGGGTTTCACCGTGTTAGCCAGGATGGTCTCAATCTCCTGACCTCGTGATCCGCCCGCCTCGGTCCCCCAAAGTGCTGGGATTACAGGCGTGAGTCACTGCGCCCGGCCACTCACCCATTTTTTAAGGGTAAATGCTTTTACTTAAGAGGTGAAATCATTCGCTGGTTGTTTATTTTCTGGCACAACCAGAAAATAGTGTGGGATATTGAATTATGGCAGGCTTTGAACGTCTTGGGAGTCAGCTTAACATTCTATAGATGGGGTATTAGTTTCCATATCCTATGACAGAAAGCACAGTAAATGGCAATATAGAGTCACAGTCCTGTATTTAATGTCTTGAATATTTGTGATTACTTCTATTTTCATGTTGGCTTTTAGTAGAATTGTTTCCTAAAAAATGCTACTCTTCGATCATGGCTCTCCCTGTCAGAACAGTGTGCAGTCTGTAGCATCTTTGTTTGTGGTAGTCCTGTTTTCCTAAATGCATTATGCTGTGAAAGACTGAAATTTGAGTATGCAGTGTGTATGTTATTAAATTGTGAATTGGTATGACGTATGGAACAGCTTATCAACATTTGAAGATACTAGTACTTGATATCCTCTTAAGGAAAATTTGCTTCCAAATTTTAAGCTGGAGAGTCATTGGAATAACTTTTAAAAAGAACGGCAATGAATTTAAAAAGAATTAAAATAGCTTTTTAGAGTTTCAGTACATAATTGTGTACAAATTGGAAGGTCTGTGTACTGATCCTCAACACAACCAATAAAACCTCAATTAGGAAAGAAAAAAACTGATTTATACTTCTCAAATTATTCTCTATAGCCACATTACTGTCCCCACCCTCGGAGTATTTTTGGTTAGACCAGTTGCTCTGAGAGTAAAAAAGTCATAGAAGGAAAAAAAAGGCGGGGAGGAACATAGCCCATGAGTGGGAGTTCAAGGTCACACCCTGATATCATCGCCTTCCCCATTCTTGCCCCAACAATTTGCACCCATCATCATCATCTATGGATTTTTGGTAAATCAAGACACCAAATTCATAAAGAGCAGTGGGTCTCAAAGTATGGCCCCCAGACCAGCATAACTTGAGAACTTGTCGGAAAACTGCAAATTCTCAGGCTCCACCCCACACCTACTGAATCAGGAACTCTGAGTATGGGACCCAGAAATCTGGATTTTAACAAGTCCTCCAGGTGATTCTAACGCACACTCAAGTTTAAGAACCTCTGACAATGATCAAATGCATTTCTTTCACATCTGCTTCTTAATTGTAATAGTCAATTTTCTTGTTAAAATTTCCTAAGTGCTTCAACAACATTGCAGTCCACATCTAAGTGCAGCTGCTTCCCCCAGTAATGTCATTCTCCCTTTTGGAGCTCATGCTATTTCCCACGAGGTGGACATGCACTTTTGTCTCCACTAACCTGAATCGACTGTCGGTGGCATTGGCCCCTGGCTCTGAGCTCCTTCCCATTTGTACTGGCTGTACCACTCCCAGCATACCACCTTGTAAGTTATGTTAGCATGTTGATGACAAAGAAATTGCCTTTTGTTTGAATTTATCACAGTGCCTAATCTGTACAGAAAACCTAGTAAAAGTTTAACTGGTTGTTGAAGATTAGAGTTTTTCAGGGTGGAGTCTGCTGGCATAAGAATCACGTGGAATGCATGCTGAGAGTGCAGATTCTAGGCCCCATTCTTTGCTTATTAAACCAGAAATTCCTACAAATGGGGCACAGGGATTTGCATTTTCAATGCACATTGAAATCTGATTTTCATTGCTATATATAAAATTCATCTTGATAGCAAGTACGGATGGAGTAACTGTTGAACTAACAGAGCACCGAACTAAACTCTAAGCTAAGATGAAACAACCTGAGAAGGGTTTACCTTGTGCCTAATCTGTGGCCCACTTGTTAAATGTACGCTGTGGGTTATGAAGTTCTCAAACAACTGTATCAAATTTTGTGCTCTAAGATTTAGTCTATGAATATTGTGGGATAATTTTCTTATCAGTTGGGTCTTCCCCAGCCCAAACTTATGGAATTGATTTTTCAACCCTAACAAATTTTACATTTTTATTTTCAGCCCAGACATCTGGGCTTCAAAACCATTTCAAAGATATCCTTTGGCCTATTTCTCCTAGATGTATTCATTTGTAAATTGTCAAAGTTCATGTAAGCGTCAGCAAAACTTAAACATGGACTTTCTGGTGGAAAAAAAGAAAACATCAAAATAGCTATCAAATAGCAAACAATATTATTTGTAACTACTAACACACGGTCATACAGCTAAAAAAATTTCCTAGCTTTAGTGATGAAAATTAAACTTACTCCCTGACAACCTCCTCTTACCAAGTGGGTACATGAGTCCCATCCTCCCCCATACCCCAAAAATGCCTGCAGACAGATCCACTGTCAAAACAGTTTCTGCAAAACACGTTATACAATAGAAACAGAAGGAAGTCAAGAGACACTGATTTTTAATACTGCTGCAAGAGAAGTAGCCATAAAACAAAATATGACAAGCTTTCTTAAAATAGCACGGTCTTTCTCAAAACAATTTGGGTTCATCTTTATCTTGCCAAACATATGCAAATCCTTTTCTTATTAATGAAAAATCCTTTCTTATTAAATTGCAATGTCTAATTAAATTTTCACTAGACCTTTCTAAACTAAGCTGTGTAATGGAAACACACATACACCCACACCCCCATGAAGTCTATGAAAATTACCAGCCTTAGGTGATTCTAATGTATGATCTTAACTTTTATTTTGGAATTTGACAATGGAATTGTCAAATTGCATTTCTGAAATTCATTTCAAGACAATAATTTTAATATAAGGATGGAACATACATTGGCTCATAATGGCTACCAGGAATTTTGTTAAAATTGATATAATGTACACATAATAAAAGTCACTCTTTAAGACATACAGTTGATAGGCTTTGACAGATGTATACAGCCATGAAACCACCACCAAAACTGTGTTGAATTGTGTGGCCCACAGACCTGCCACACACAGCTCCTTGAAATGTGGCCAGCACAAAATCAAATGTGTCATAAGTGTAAAGTGCAAAAATATGTAATAATTTCATATTTATTTTAGAGTGAAATTATAACATCTTATATATTAAGTTAAAACATCAAAAAATTAATTTTACCTATTCCTATGTCTCTTTCTTTTTAAAAATTTACCTATAGAAAATTAAAAGTTAATGGTTCCCACTTGTGGCTCAAATTACATTTTTATGGGACAGTGCTGATGTGGATTGTTTCTGTCCCTCACAGTGCTCCCCTTACCCTTCTGCAGCCTATACCATTTCCCTACCCCCAGGGGCTCCTGGCAACCACTGATCTAATTTCTACCCCTAAAGTTTTGCTCTTGGTAGGTTTTAAAAAATATTGCCCCCTTTTGTCTTATAGCCTCTAATTTTCCCATACTGTATTGTTTTTATAATTTTGTAAAGTTGTTTTCACATTACAAGATTTTTCAAAGCCTTGACTACAGTTTTCATTAACCAATGTCATTTTCGTTAACCACTTCCCGAGCTGGTAGGCCACCATAAATGCATTCTGGGTAATGATATGGTTTAACTCTGTGTCCCCACCCAAATCTCATCTTGTAGCTCCCACAATTCCCATGTGTTGTGGGAGGGACCTGGTGGGAGATGATTGAATCATGGAGGCAGGTCTTTCCCATGCTGTTCTTGTGATAGTGAATGGGTCTCATGAGATCTGATGGTTTTAAAAATGGGAGTTTCCCTGCACAAGCTCTCTGTTTGCTTCCTGCCATCCATGTAAGATGTGACTTGCTCCTCCTTGCCTTCTGTCAGGATTGTGAGGCCTCCCCAGCCACATGGAACTGTAAGTCCCATTAAGCCTCTTCCTTTTATAAATTTCCCAGTCTCGGGTGTGTCTTTATCAGCAGTGTGAAAACGGACTAATATAGGTAAAGAGCTCTCTTCCTAGAGGAGATGTGCACAAGTGGTTCCTAATTGAATGGAGACCATTGTGTGCACACACAACGGCATCTATTCACAGATGCTCTGGGAGATCCATGCAAGAGGCAGCGAGCCTCCCATGGCTTAATTTTATTTAGCTTCAGGGAAGTGCAGAGAAAGCTTTATGTATGCTAAGAATAGGATGGACAGAAATATAAAGCACTAAATCAGCAAAATCATCTACAGGCAGGAGGAGCAGGGCAGGAGGTTTTCGCCCACAGGCAGGTCTACTAATGGGAACTCTGTGATGACTGATGAGAATAGCCAGAGAGATGCCAAGAGACATCCAACCCTCATCTCACCCCACCCCGCAATCCAGGCTCACCTGTTGCGGTTCTGCTCATCCTCAATTCTCTAATTAAATTAAAGTTAATTATTAATTATAACAGGCATTCACATTTACTGCTGCTATTTACATTCATTCTTTATTCACTCAGATACCATATATCATCTTTCTGATTTTCCATAATATAATAAAAACACTGTAGGCTACCTCATATCTCCATTTTCTCCAACTGGGTTAGTCTGGAGCCGGACGCCAGTCAGTCTGCCTCTGAACCCTTGGGGTCCCACTTACAGAATCAACCTTGAGCATTTCCACTTTTTACTTCCACCCCCATCCCTACTTTTCTTTATAGTCCCCTAGAGAACTAGAACAAAGGTCTTCACATTTTGATCATTTGACTTCTAGTCCTTTAAGGATAAGTAGTAAAATGCCAACTCTGCTCTTTGATCTGTACTTTCTTGTTTCCTCTGATGTAAGTAACAGCACCCAGGGAGTCTATGTCTCTCCTTCTTCCCCACAAACATATTTTGTGCAAAATTCTTCCCACCAAGGGGGGTGTCTACCCAATTTAGAATGGTGCCAAAAGGAGAATAACTGTTGGCTCTGAACATCCAGATTAGATGACACTCATTTCACCAAACCTCTGCTTAGCCCATGAGGATCCCTTCTTGGCATTTCCACCCCAACTAGAGATGCACTAGAAATGGTCTCCAGTGTGGCTCTCATGCAATTTAAACATTGCAAAAGAATGCTAACTCTGGTGGTTCCCTAACCATGATGGCCAGAATCCAGGAGGGGTTTGTTGGTCAGGCACCATGTTGGCAGATGCTGACACTTCCTAGAATGACTTGGATCCACCCTGCCCTGATGGAGGCTCCAGTCCAGTGGGGGAGACAGTCAAATAATCACATAAATACAAGTATAATTATTGCATGCACAAATGATTTTGATATGGAATCAGGGTTGGAAAGTAGTCTATGTCTGACATTTTAGAATAAAATACAAACATTTTTCCCAGAAGGGTACTGCCAAGGAAAGTGAGAGGAAGGAGTTTGTCTCCTCATTTATGCAATAAAAATAAACCATTTATGGAACACCCCACATATATAGTCATTTCAAAAACTCTGCAAAGACAACATTATCATCTCTATTTTATAGATGCAGCAAAGCTAGGTTAAAAATGAACCTGCTGCTGCTAGAAGTGGCAAGATGCAGGGCCTGGAACCTGGTAGGCACTCAACTGGCACGTATACAGTTGCTGAATTAATAACAATTTGAAAAATACAGAAAATATTCCAATAGAGAGCTAGGAGGACTGTAGGTTGCCTGTATTTGGTGTTGCATGAAGCACTATCGGGCTTGACCCAAAGTATGTAGGAGCCTTGACATTATAAAATACAATAAGAAAGGCTGTATGCTTATATGTTTGGCAGCTATACGAACAATTTGAATTTCTTTAGCAACTGGTTCCATCATGCAATAGCCTGGCCACAGGATACTGGAGAATTCAATAGAGACAAAAACGAGGTTAATACCAGCAATATCTACTGGAAAGGGTTGTTACAAAAACTAAATGAGGCCATCTATACACAGGCAGTCTTATTGTCTGCAATTTTTCAAAATACTTCAACATGGGTATTTCTGTGATACAAGGGTAATAATTATTTTTAACCTATACCCTGGGGTAGTTAGCATTTGAATGACTAATCAAAAGCTCATGTAAACAGAAAACCAAGTCAACCATGTTTATCTTTGATGAATACCAGAGGGTTGTTACTTAGAATAATGAATGCTGCAAATGATTTTTCAGTGTTCATAATGGGCTCTAAGTATTGTAGACTTTCTCACCCTTGCATAACCTGAAAATAAGAGTCCATCTAGCTCAGTTGTCTAAGTCTTTCAAAGGGTGACCTCAGACCATGAAGTTCTGGGGATCTGATGTACGGCATGGTGACTATAGTTAATATTCTTTTATATACTTGAAATCTGCTACAATATAGATTTCACACACACACACAGTGAGGTGATAGATGTGTTAATATGTGTTAATAAACTTGATTGTGGCAATAATTTCACAGTGTATCCATACATGAAATCATCACACTGTCCACCTTAAATATATACAATTTTTATCTGTCAATTATGCCTCAATAAAGCTGGGTGGGGAGGGGGAAATGGTGTCCTCAGCTGAAGACTCTCCCCAGACCTGTTTCTAGATGCTTTGGAGGAAATTTGGTCACCTGATGCTGTCAAGAAAGTTAGCCCAATCCTGATGCTAGAATATTGTCCCATCTTCTTCTAATGAAACTTTTTGTTCAGTGTTCTCCAAATCCACCAAAGGACACAGCACAGGGACTGCCTAGAGCAGCTCTGTCCAACAGGACTTTCTGAGATGACATAAATATTTTGTTCACCTGACTAATAATGTAGCTACTAGTACAGGTGGTCACTAGCCACTTGAAATGTGGCTAATGTGACTGAAGAATCAATTTTTGTTTAATTCTATTTAAATTTTAGTAGCTGCATGTGGCTAGTGGCCACCCTGTTGCACAGCAGTTTGGGAGCTCACAGAACAAGGTTGTGTGATGTTTTTGTGCCTGCTGGCCATTAAATGTTTATAATGTGTGGCAGAATTCAGTCTGTAAGTTGTGTTCATGGCGATGCTAGACGGTAAAGTTGTGCGAGAGGGAACCTGTAGTTCCCCTCTATTAGCACTGTGGACTATGTCAACTCATGATGCATAAACAACTCAGCTGAGGTCAGTTCTCAAAAGCGGCAGCATGGCTGCAGGGAGTCCTGTACTCTGGAGATGAATCTAGGTCCTCTGAATTGCACAACTTAATATTAGAATGAAAATATACAACTCAGAGACTGTCATAAAATTAAATCACCAGCCATGGGAAAGCATCAAGCACAGTGTGTAGCCTTTGGCAGCGGTATGATGCAGTTTAACCTTGTGTACACCAAAACACTCTATTTTCACCACCTGCCCCCCACTTTAATTAAGTACATGAGCCTTGATAAGGTTGTATCTATTTGGGAATGAACATGCAAACAGAGCATAGGAAATCATACCCATCCTCTCCCTGCCCCTGAAAATAAACGTTATAAATATTTCAGCTAAGAATTTGGTTTGGAAGAAGGAAGTCCTTGTCACAATAATTCTTATAAAGCAAAATAAGCAATTGAAATAAGGCAACTTCCTTCCTTCTGAGGAGCATCACTTGAAGCCCATTTACGTTGGTTCTTTTTTCCCCTTAATTGATTTTACTGGTAAAATACATATAAAATTTACCATTTTGGGGAGTAAAGAGGGAAAGGGAAGATGTTTGTCAACAGGTACAAAGTTTTAGTTAGACAAGAGGAATAAGTCTGGTGCTCTACTACATAGCAAGGTGATGACAGTTAATAATAATGTACTGTAAACTTAAAAATAGCTGAAAGAAATGATTTTAAAAGTTCTCACCACAAAAAAAAATGATAAATATTTCAAGCGATGGCTATGCTAATTAGCTTGCTATGACCATTCCACAATATATACGTATCCAAATATGACATTGTACCCCATAAACAAATATGTCAATTAAAAATAACTTTAATAAAAGAAAAAGAATACAATTTTAATCATTTTTAACTGTACAGTTCAGTAGTATTAAGTACTAAGTATACACTACTCTATAATACTAAGTATTAGTTCAAATTTCCGTAGGTTTTTGTCCTCAAAGGTAAAACGATATACTAATATGTAAAAGAGCATTTAAACATGCACAAGATTAACCTCAAATTCAGAATAATGCTCATGAGGGAAGCAGGTAAAGAAGGTGTTCAGGAAAGAAATAAAAGGGGGCTTAAGTTTTATCTATTTTTTTTTTCAAAGATACAATGAAAAGGGCAAAATGCTAAGACTTGACCAAACTGAGATTTAAGTACATAGGCGTTTGTCATTATCATTTTCTATATGTTAATGTATTCTTCTAACGTGTTTTTTTTTTTTTTTTGAGATGGAGTTTCACTCTTGTTGCCCAGGCTGGAGTGCAGTGGCCCGATCTCAGCTCACTGCAACTTCTGCCTCCCGGGTTCAAGTGATTCTCCTGCCTTAGCCTCCCGAGTAGCTGGGACTACAGGCGTGCACCACCACACCTGGCTAATTTCTTGTATTTTAGTAGAGATGGGGTTTCACCGTTGGCCAGGCTGGTCTCAAACTCCTGACCTCAGGTGATCCACCTGCCTTGACCTCCCAAAATGCTAGGATTATAGGCATGAGCCACTGTGCCTGGCCCTTCTTTTAACTCTTTATTTTGACCTAATTTTAGACTTATGGAGAAGTTGCAAACATAGTACAGGGTATGCATATACCTCTCAGCTTACACCACTAACGTTAACCTCTTACACAGCCATAGTACAATGATCAGACCAGGTATTAACTTTGGTACAGCATGATTAACTAAAACAAAGATGGTATTGGAATTTCCTGTTTTTCCACTAATGTCCTTTTTTTATTCTACAATCCTATCTAGAATCACATATTCCATTTAGTGGTTCCTTCTCCTTAGTCTCTTGCAGTCTGTGACAGTACCTCAGTCTTTCCTTGCCTTTCTTGACCTGACACTTGTCAGAAACTCTGTCAAATGTCCCACAAATGGAGTTTGTCAGATATTTTCTCATGATTGAGATTATACATTGTTGGCAAGAATACCACAGAAACGATGCTGAGCCCTCAGTGCATCCCATCACAGGTTCAGGACGTCTCTTTTTTATGCTTAAAATATTTCATAATTTCAATAAATGAAAAATAGCTGTATTAGTCTAGGTTCTGTAGAGATATAGAACCAATAGGAAATGAATGGATGAAAGGAAGGAAGGAGAAAGACCAAAGAAAAAGAAAGGAAGGGAGGCAGGAGGGAAGGAGAGAAAGAGAAAGGAGAGAGATTTTAAGGAATTGGCTCCTGCAGTTATGTAGGCTGAGAAGTCCCAAGATCTGCTAACTGCAAGCTGGAGACCCAGAAAACCCAATGGTATAGCTACAGTCTGAGTCTGAAGGCTTGGGAAGCATGAGGGCTGATAGTGTAAGTGCCAGTCTGATTCCAGGGGCAGGGAAGGACTGTGCAAAATCTCCTTTACTCAGTGTTTTGTTTTACTAAGGCCTCAATGGATAGGATGATGTCCACCCACACTGGAGAGGGCAATCTGCTTTCCTGGGTCTACTGATTCAAATACTAGTCCATACAGAAATACCCTCATGGGTACCTCCAGAATAATGTTGAACAAATATCTGAGCACCACATGGCCTACCCAAGATGAAACATAAAATTAAGCATCATAACAGCTTAACTTCCAAATTAGAAACTTCCTACTCTGTATATTTAGGTTCCAAATCCCATCAAGTCAAATGGATCTTCGGAAGTGTTCCAATTCTTAGTTATTATTGGCTTCAGGCCTAAAACATTATAAATCCACAACATACGATCATTTCTAAAACTTCAAGAAGCTTTATTACAGTTGATCTTGCTTTAAGAGAAAAGGCAGCTTATACTACTTAGACGAGGTAAAATTGTAATCCAAGGGAAGCTAGACCTGCAAGTCTAATTAAGGCCCTAAGAAAAAAATTAACATGAGCTGTATTGTTAATGAGGACCCCCAAATCCCCTGATCTTCTTTTGGAGGTGAAAGAGGAGTTACCATTTAGAAGCGACTACATTCCTCAGCATGGCGTCCTAAGGATGATGCGTGTCATTGCTATTTCTATGATGCTTCAGAAAGAATAACCTAAATGATAATACATTTTTCTAGAGCAAGAAATTGTGTTTCAGGTACTTTCACTACCTGAGTTGTATATTTTCAAAGTTATGTACAAACACATACACACACACACACACACACACAGATTATAGAGAATATATTAGCTATGTCCCCACCCAAATCTCAAATTATAGCTCCCATAATTCTCTGGTGTTGTGGGAGGGACCCAGTGGGAGGTAATTGAATCATGGGGGTGGATCTTTCCCATGCTGTTCTCGTGATAGTGAATAAGTCTCATGAGATCTGATGGTTTTATAAAGGGGAGTTCCCCTGCACATGCTCTCTCTCTTGCCTGCCACCATGTAAGATGTGACTTTGCTGCTCCTTTGCCTTCTGCCATGATTGTGAGGCATCCCCAGCCACATGGAACTGTGAGTCCATTAAACTTTTTTTCTTTATTAATTACCCAGTCTTGGGTATGTCTTTATTAGCAGCATGAGAATGGACTAACACAGTATCTCTACAAATATAGCATAGAGAAATGGTATAAATAAGTAAAATTTCTAGCTGGGCATAGTGGCTCACGCCTGTAATCCTAGCACTTTGGGAAGATGAGGTGGGTGGATCGCCTGAGGTCAGGAGTTTGAGACCAGCCTGGCCGACACGGTGAAACCCCGTTTCTACTAAAAATACAAAAATTAGCCGGGTATGGTGGCACATGCCTGTAATCCTAGTGACTTGGGAGGCTGAAGCATGAGAATCCCTTGAACCCGGGAGACAGAGGTTGCAGTGAGCCGGAGATCGTGCCACTGCACTCCAGCCAGGGCAGCAAGAGCAAAACTCCATCTCAAAAATAAATAAATAAATAAATAAATAAAATTTAAAGTTTTCTCTGAGGCTGCCTCCCTTTGAAGCTCTTCTATCCTCAGGATCACTCTAAACTTTGGTGGTTTATGCTGGGAAATCATTTTTTCCTTAAATGTTTATATTCAGTTCAAAGTGCTCCATTTCCATGAGTAATGACAAAACATAGTTTCTCCCACGCCTCTACTCCAGTGGCATGGAGAAGAAGCTACTTATGAATTGTTTTTTAGGCCCCCAGAGTTCTGGAAAGCAGTCACCAACTTTTTATGAAAAGCTAGACAGAGGACTCCAGATCCCATTATGCCAAAGAGAAAGCTGAATGCTTATTTTAAATCTCATTTTGCGGCCAGTCGCGGTGGCTCATGCCTATAATCCCAGCACTTTGGGGAGCCGAGGTGGGTGGATCACGAGGTCAGGGTTTCGGGACCAGCCTGACCAACATGGTGAATCCCCGTCTCTACTAAAAATACAAAAATTAGCTGGGCGCCTGTAATCCCAGCTACTCGGGAGGCTGAGGCAGGAGAATTGCTTGAACCCGGGAGGCGGAGGTTGCAGTGAGCCGAGATCGTGCCACTGCACTCCAGCCTGGGCGACAGAGAGACTCCATCTCAAAACTAAATAAATAAATAAATAAATAAATCTCATTTTGGCCTGCCCCAAATATGGACACCATTGTTAAGCCAGTCCTGTATACCATATGTACCTCTTGCAAGTAATTTTAGAACATGCTGTTCCCCTCAACGGATTTTCTTCCAAGAAACCAGAACATGGGTTTATTTTGGCCTGGATCAGTTCCCCCAGGAATCTTCCAGGGAGGAAGTGGGTGGTCAGCCTCCTGAGACAAGAGTGTGTAGAGGTTAGGATATGGGCTCTGAAGCCAGACTACCTATGTTTGAATCTAGGTTCTGGGTTTATGATCAGGGAATGTGAGAGAGTTATACAACCATTCATGCCTTGGTTCCTCCTTCTATTCAATGGGGCATATGATGATACTTAACCGATTGAGTTGTTATGAGGATTAAAAAATGACACATGTAAAGTGCTTAGTACAAGATCTGGCATATAATAAGTGTTAAATAAGTGCTAGGGAAAACTAGCCAGGCATGGTGGTATACACCTGTAGTCTTAGCTACCTGGGAGGCTGAAGAAGTTTGCTTGAGGCCAGGAGTTTGAGGCTGCAGTGAGCTATGATGGCTCACTGCACTCCAGCCTGGGCAACAGAGTGAGACCCTGTCTCTAAAACTAAAACATAATAATAAAACAAAATAAAATAAATGCTAGGGAAAACGTTACTTCTGACTTAAACAGCCTCCAGGATTAATCCAGGTCCACAATCACTCAGGGAAGTTGTGGGCAGTCTGTGGGCACCTGCCAGGCTGCATCTGTTGGGTAGTAGAATCTGCTTCTTTCTAACTCTAACTCTGCCTATTTCTTCTATCATGTCATCAGAATTCCTTAAACATCTTATTTAACAGAACAAACGAATTTAAGCCAGTTCTACAGTGAAAAAAGTGAGACTGAGTAATGGCAAACTTTAACTATAATCTTGTTAAGTGGAAATGGAGACAAATATTTGGAAAAGATCTTTAGAAATTGATAGATTCCAATGCGTTGAGGTTCTTTTAGGTCAGATAAGTGTTTCTTGGCTTTTTGCTTTCCATTTGTAAGCATGTCTCTCTCTCTGTGTGTCTGTGTGTGTGTCTCTCTCTCTGTGTGTGTGTGTGTGTGTGTGTATTTATACCCATGCCCCTTATTTAGAGCTCTAAATCTCCTAAGGACGGGAACCACCTTAGCCACCTGACAAGAGAGAAGTAACCTCCATGCATTAGTCCTTCTACCCTCAAGAAGAATCCTCTTCAATCCAGGATGTATGGGCATTTTATATATATATACATATATATATAATTTTTTTTTTTGAGTCAGAGTGTCGCTCTTGTTGCCCAGGCTGGAGTGAAATGGCACGATCTCCGCTCACTGCAACCTCTGCCTCCTGGGTTCAAGTGATTCTCCTGCCTCAGCCTCCTGAGTAGCTGGGATTACAGGCATGGGCCACCACACCCGGCTAATTTTGTATTTTTAGTAGAGACAGGGTTTCTCCATGTTGGTCAGGCTGGTCTCGAACTCCGGACCTCAGGTGATCCGCCCACCTCAGCCTCCCAAAGTGCTGGGATTATAGGCGTGAGCCACTGCGCCGGGCCTAGGGCATAGAATATTTTGGAAGCAAAGGGATAATTCTGTGGCTTTCTATCCCCGTTTTTCCTTTTCTCTCTCCACATTCCTGGCTCTAATTCAGGTCTTTCTGTTGCCATGGTAACCAACAGTCTCAGAACACAGACTTCTGACAGCTGGACTTTTAGCCACGGAGACTCAGGATGTGAAGGATTTCTCATGTCTCCCCTTTTTGCCTCAGGAGTTAGCAGCACTTCTTCCATGTGGGCAGCCACCAGAGCAGGGTGTGACAGTCTTGGGTGCGTGTGTGTGTAAGCACACGCATGTGTGTACGTGCATGTGTGTGTTTGTGCACGCGTGGGTATGCATGCATTCTTCCAGCCCTACTTGCTTTCCGGGACTTCACAGAAAAAGATGGACTAAAAAGTGTCATCAGACGTTGGGAGGATGGGCATCTAAACAGTGAAACCTCTCTGGAAAGTAATTTGGTATCAACTAGCACAAGACTGTAATATATTTGTGATGTTTGGTCCATTAATCCTACACATAGAAAAATAAGGGTCATAGTCAAAGATTTATGGAAAAGCAGGTTTACTATAGATTTATTTAGTAAAGCAATAACTACCACCTAATGGTCATTAATAAGAATTAAAAATTGCAGAGTAACCATATATATGTTTGTTGTAGGCTATGCCATAAAATAATCTGTTTCAACTGATGTGATAGCCACATTCACATATATGTATATGTGGATATACTGTATAAATGTACTGATATATACGTGTGTGTTTATATAAATAGAAAAGATAAGGAAGTCCATCAAAATGTTTTGATAGTTATTACCTTTGGAAGGTAGGACCATGGCATGTCTGTTTTCGTCTTCATACTTTTCTATATCTTTCCAATTTTATATAATGATCTTTTCTTTTATGATACAAGATCTTACAACTGTAATAGGACAAATGACGAGAGGTGAAGAAGCTTAGTAGAGAGGATTATAACACAATGAAGTAAGTTTTGAAAGGCAGAGGGCTGCCTGTTCTGCCCTTCACTGGGAGATTGTAAAAATAGGATAAGACTTCAATCTAAACGGGGTAGTTCTGAATAGAAAAGGGAATGGGGCTGGGCGTGGTGGCTCATGCCTGTAATCCCAGCACTTTGGGAGGCCAAGGTAGGTGGATCACCTGAGATGAGGAGTTCGAAACCAGCCTGGGCAACATGGCGAAACCCCATCTCCACAAAAAATACAAAAATTAGCTGGGCATGGTGGTGGGTGCCTATAATCCCAGCTATTTGGGAGGCTGAGGCAGAAGAATCACTTGAACCCAGGAGGTGGCGGTTGCAGTGAGCCGAGATCACACCACTGCACTCCAGCCTGGATGACAGAGTTGAGACTCCATCTCAAAAAAAAAAAAAAAAGAAAAAAGAAAAGAAAAGAAAAGGGGATGGATACTGTTTTTGCTTAAGTACCATGATTCTCTTCTCCCCGCTCCCACCTACTTTTTCTTTTTTCTTCTTTTCTTTTTTTGAAGCTTCTCAAGTTGAGAGAGATTTGTGCCTTTGAACTCCATGGCATATTCATCCTCTAACAGCGACATAGAGGACGACAGCTCCAAATCCAATTCCAACCTGAGCCTCTCTGTGGGCTATTTCCCCTGTGAGGACACCCCCTGTGAGGACACAACCTCCTGGGAAGACGCACCTTTCAAGGGTCCTTCCATCCACTTTCTCCCTCCCATCCAAGGGGCATGGGGGACTGAAAGGATAGGGAGACGCATGAAGAGACAAGACCAAATTCAGGATGAACCAGAGCAGTTTTGCAAACTAAGCATCTTCCTGGCCTGGGACGTGGACATTGGCTCTGACAACACAGGCTCAATAGCTAATAGGCTTCTAAATGGAGACAACCTGTGGATAGACAAGTTCCCAAAAGAGAGGACAAAACTATCTGTTGGCAAACTGAATAATCTTGTGCAAGAGTTTCAGACATTTCTAGAAAATCTGAAAGATAATGAAGATGATGATGCTGTGTTTCCTGAAACTACTCATTTTTCCAGCTGTCCGGCCGCTCCCCTCCGGAAATGGTTCAGGTCAGTCATCAAGAACATGATGCTTGTCAAGACCTGCCCAAGTGCAAACCACCAGAAAATAAAGATGTTATGTAGTCTCCACAGACTCCTCTAAGGCTTAAGGAACATGAGCTGGCTGAGGTGAGCACAGAGATGACTCACAGGACAGGAAGGGATAGGCCTGGGTTGAACCACAGAATCTTACGACCACTAGGAAGCAGGTCCCGGGGGCCCAAAGTGATATCAGTGGGAGACAGATAACAGAGAAAGGAGTCAGGGTGGAGTTTTAGGGAAAAGACTGAGGAATGCTGAGGGAAACAAGAGGGTAGCAAGCAAGGAGAAGGACTAAAAACTGTATCTACATTGAAGCTTTGCATTGACACTGGGGCTTTTTTTATTTTTTTGAGACAGATTCTTTCTCCATTGCCCAGGCTGGAGTGCAATGGTGTGATCTCAGCTCGCTGCAACCTCTACTTCCCGGGTTCAAGTGATTCTCCTGCCTCAACCTCCTGAGTAGCTGGGATTATAGGCGTCCGCCACCCTAACTTTTGTATTTTTAGTAGAGACGGGGTTTCACCATGTTGGCCAGGCTTGTCTCGAACTCCCGACCTCAAGTGATCCACATGCCTCAGCCTCCCAAAGTGCTGGTACTACAGGCGTGAGCCACCGCACCCGGCCTACTTGGGCTATTTTTGCTAAAAGGATGTGAGTTCCATAAATGAGTAAATGTTGACTTGGCTGCTGTCATGGTTACACCTACCTAACACATTCTTTATTTTCTTGGCAGATGATAAGCCAGGCAACTGCCAGCCAAAGGACAAGTGTTCCAGAGATCTCAATCCTGTCAGAGCAGCCAGAGAAGGATGACACTCCTTCCCACACACAGGCCCAGTGCTGCCTGAACTTTGGGTGGGCCTTCAGCTGGCTGAGGCAGCATATCCTCTCCCCTCTGCTGAGAAGGGATCACCCTGTGAAGCCACCAACAGTCCCCATCGGCCGGCACCAAGGAAAAGACTCTTTCACAGAGGCAAGAGAATTCAACCTCAAGAAACCCTTGAATTAGGACATCCCATATAGACAGATTTTTAAACTTTTTGGAAGGTTGAAAATCATCCATAAGATAGGATTCCATTGATAATCCCCAATAGTTTATTTTTTCCTCAGTAAACGAAATAAATGTTCTTGTTACCCATGTCTTCCTCTTCCAGCACACCATCTTGACTCAATTGAAAGCATATGTGCTGCTCTTTTTTGAAGTTTCTCAAGTTGAGAGAGATTTGTGCCTTTGAACTCCATGGCATATTCATCCTCTAACAGTCACATAGAGGACGACAGCTCCAAATCCAATTCCAACCTGAGCCTCTCTGTGGGCTATTTCCCCTGTGAGGACACCCCCTGTGAGGACACAACCTCCTGGGAAGATGCACCTTCCAAAGGAAGAAATTCTTTCTCAGGAAATTTTAAGTAGTATTATGCTTCCTAAACTGAAGTATTCTTTTTCTCTCCTCTCACCCATTCTTACTGTATTTTACCCTAGTTTATCTATTTTATGTGTTTTAACCTATTTTATCATTAACCCAAATCCCCATTTTCAGCAGGCAGCAGCGTGACCCATCAGATTCCCGTGGTGGCAGGATGATTTGGCTTGAACTTGCAGGGCTTGAGCAAGTGGCAGTGGGTATTGAGTCACTGAAGAAATTAATTTCAATTTCAGGAGATCGGACAGCAGTTCTGATATTCTCTGGGTACCTGACAGGTTCTAGCATGTGTTGCCTTGGCTGTAGTAGTGGCCCACTTAGGAGCGGCCCACTTAGGAGCATGTGAGGACTGTGAACACTTCTTAACCACTCTAAGTCTAGCTGTCTTCATTCAGAAGATGTGGAAGATAATAATACATACCTCACAGGGTTATTGTGAGAGTTTATGAGGTAACACAAGCACTTGATAAATATTATCACTGCTGTTGCAAGTAGACATTCTCCCGAGGAACTCTCAGACAACTTGTTCAAGGGATATCTAAGAGTGAGAGTTAATTAAGAGTCAATTCTCATTGAAACATTTCCCACACAGAGCAGTATTTACCAAAAGTTCAGGGTTTTCAGCAAATCTTAACCAAGTCCTCTCCTAATCCATTCCATTCTGCCCTCTGAAACTCCTTTGCAATTGTCATTGAACGTT